>NC_042495.1:39201329-39283030 GCF_005508785.2 Acyrthosiphon pisum | reverse complement strand
AAATTACAAAAATAAAAGGTTTAGGAGGGTAAATCGTTGTGAGAAGCGAGGAACTTTTACACGTATAAGATAGGCAATTACGATGTGTAGGGCCCAATGACGTCACACGTCTTTTTTCAATTGCTCATAACTTATTGAATAATGTGAGGAGAAACGTAAAACCTATACCATTATCCTTAGAATTGAACATCATATGGTCTTTAAGTAGGTATATTTAAAAATTCTAAAAATCAGAAAATGAAAAAATTTATTAGTAACATAAAAAATGGAGGTCATCCTGGATCACTCTGTATATATATTAAATGTAAATACGATGAATGTCTTGACGACAGCTTTACATTATATTATAGGAAAAATTCCTCTAGTTATAATTGGTATCGCGTAAAATTTCTGTCCACGGGGTCGTCGGTCGACAGTACGAGAAATTCTTGTCAAGTGCTTCGTATATTATCACCCGCACACATACAATTATCATAATAATATGTATACTTTTATGTGTTTTTCTATTATTATATCGACAAAACTCGAGACGTACATAATAATAATGTATACACAGAGGTAAGTGTCTAAATATATTATACGTATATATAACAACTCGACGGCGGTGACAGCTGCCGCCTACTCAGTTACGTGATTTATCTCGAACGATCCAAAATGCGACCAGATTGTTCGTTTACTGTTTCCCATATATTATAAGGTCCATGGTTTGGATGGAGCACTATTTTTTATTTTTGAACTGCCCATAATATGCACTAATTTAGCACTAAAAATTGGTGTTCTATTGGAAATTAGTGCTTTCCATGCTTCAGCTAACTTTCAGACCTTATAATACATAAATAGGTGTATTAATAAAATATAACACGATATCGGTACCATGAACCGAATCGAAAACGAGTATAATAATATAAAATTCTGAAAGCGATTTCGACTTAATTATGAGCAATCGAATGGTTTTTACTTCTGGTTTCAACTTTGAACACAAAAACGTAAATTATATATAGATCGTTTAAAACTATTCAGGGATCTCGCTAACACTGTTCCACCAACACACTTAACCGATGAAAAGTTGTCTACATAACCGGCACAAATATAAAATCTTAGTTTTTTCATTTATTCATTTATTTATTATAAACTCTCTGTCACAGGGCTAAGTGCTGGAAAGGAGAACACGTGTAAGTCGTGTATCTGTGACCTTCACTTGGATTTAAGGACTAATTCTGTCTTCAGCATTACATTTTATCAAGCTATATAGTGGTTATATTACACATTTATTGGAACAAAAATCATAAATAATATTTGCAGTACATGTCATTATAAAAAGTCCACGATTTATGTTGCTAACTAGCTGCATAAGGTTTGAAGTTAAAGGAAACTGTTTTAATAATAAAACGTATAATTTGAGGTCAATGACATTAGTTTCTATTGACGTATTTTTATGAACGTGTCCCCTCGTAATAGAGCCATTTGTTGAAAACAATCACCTGCCTTAAATATCTTACCAAAACGTCTATTGCTAATCTATCATAGAACACGTGCGTATTAATGATATAGATAACAATACGATTGGAATTCATGATAATATGCTGAAATTGTGTGATTTAGTTTTTGGTCCCTCTACAGCTACATCTAGAACAGTGGCCGCTCGTGATGTTTAAATAGGATGGAGCAGAAAGTATAAATATAATAACTAATGAACATAATCGGAAAAATCTTGCTGTGGCTAAGCCCTCTGAATTTCCAACATAAACTTTCATAACACGTATAAAGTTGTCGTGGGGGAAAGGGGATAGGGTCGAAGCCCCTGTGTGTAGTGAGCTTTTAATAACTCCAGCCCCCCTCTATAAAAAAACCTAATTTAATTTCCAGTTTTGAAGAAGTAATAAAAAAATCATAAACACAACATAGGTAATCGACAAGTGTAACGTATGGTATACCGTATACGTAATAACTACTCAGTATTTTAACGACTGCAATGTTTGATGTGAAATCTTGTGAAACCTTGATGTGAAAAACGTAAGTATATAAATAATAATAATTATGTTTGTAGTCGGTTCACTGCAGTGGCTGTATTCTCAGAAGCATTGTACAATTATTTGTACTTATGTGTCGTACAATATGTGTCTGAACACCCAGAACGTGTTAACACAGAATGTAACAGACACTTTACCGGAGATTTAGCCCATCGATTGGTGTGTATGTATATCGCATAACTGCATTTATTTTAGGAGCTATAGTTGAGTACCTTTATCTACAAAACATTACCGTGCCGACTGCTGACACATACATAAATACAATTTATTCTTCAGAACTTATGTAGCACATTACAGCGAGATATTCTTAGTGAAAGACATATTCAAAATAAACTATTAAAAAAATAATTGTTTATAAATGTTATATATATATTTGCTTTGTTAATTATTGTTGGTTTAGGTAGGTACCTAATATGATTTTTTTAATCCAATAAACTGAAAAATATTATATATTTTTATAATTGTAATTTGTGGATCTACATTCCAGGTATTGATATAACAGTGGTTTGACAATAAATATGGTATATATAGTTATAGAAAATATCCATTATCCACCGCATAATATTTTAAAAAAAGGAACTTAAATTTAAAAATAAAAAAAAATTTGGCTTATTGAAATTAGAGCACTAACTACTATCTAATTTTCAACATAAAAATAATCTGCTTTACAAAACAAAATCTTTTAAGAAAATATGGCTCCTTTACACACAATCTTCGTAGTCAAGATTATTTTCTTAATCTAAAGTACCTATTTATAGGTAGAAAGAATTATCGGAATTTGAACTTGATGTGACACACTGACATCTCAAATTGCATTGTTTTTGAGCATAACAGATATCGTATCAAATCAAAAAATAAGCGTGTGGTAGATATCGCTGTCGCTGGTAAGTCTCGGTAGATAACATGTAAAACCACTACCTAGTTAATCCACTAAATTATTTTGTATGTAAATTAATTTTAAAAGTTAATAAACCATTAATAGTAATATTTCCTTTGCCGTATACTCAAATAGTTTCAAAGTTTACGATCAAGAGGTGTATGCTATTTAGTAGAGAATAATGTGTCCATTTAACGGCTGACGGGGGTTTACGAAAACAAGACATAAATACTATATTATGATATTAAAGTATAATATTGTACAAGTGGCTGTTGTTTTTCATGTTGACTTATAATATTATCCTGACCTGCAGAATTTTAGACTATTGTTTGCGGTCATTCTAAATTCTGGGGCCTAATCCACATTCCGCCAGTATTAAATGTCACGATGGATCACTTTGATGCTAGTGAACATATTATAAAAAATAAAACATAGGTACGTAGTTATAATATTGTTAAAAACTATCACAATATACATAAAATAATGACAAGAAAAAAATATAGTATTTAGACGAACTTGTGAACCTATACTGCTAACATATTATATGCATACAGGTCGTTTAGCATAATAAATATTGAAACAATAAAAATTAAGACAAGACTTAACGCGGCGACCGTTCTATATTACATATTTTGAGCAGTAATCATAATAACACCATACACGAGTAGAGAAATTTTATTGTGGTATTTTTATCGAGTCGTCTAATTTTGTTTATTATTTTATTGTGACTGCGAGTATAGGTATACATTAGTTGTCATATAATATGCTTGTATTACAAAGATAAAATTTTGCAACGACAACTAAATATCTCGTTTTCCGTCTGTTGAGTAAGGTTCAAACAATACAAATTCCCATATCTATATTATTTTTATAATTTAACAATGTCGACATAAGACAATGTATATTATAAACAATATAAACCATTATAAACACAGATGATACCTACTACATTTTATACTTTAAACTACAAAGTTTCCAACGCAAATAAAAATAAAAGCATTAACAACAAATTTATTGATTTCGAGATGCAATTTATTGGTACATATTATTATAATCTATGGGTATTTACATCGTCCATTATTTGTCAAACTAACATTAGGTATATAATATTATTATCACTGAGATCATTGAGTAATTTATTATTATTATTATTATTATTGAGAAATAAAGAAATGTCATTAGTGACTGGTAAAGCGCTCTGTTGTTTTCGACAATGAACTAATCTAGCGTAGCCAACCAGCCTCCACCCCCCCCCCCCCCACCCGGCCACCAAAACCATATATTTTCTAAAAATTGTTACAAAACAAAATTGTCCTAATTCAAACACGAATGAATTGCATTGCGATTAAATATAATAATATAACAATTAGATGTTTAAATGTATCACGGAGAGGAGTTCTACGACATTTGTTAGTCAAGGGCCAATTTTTTTTTTTTTTTTCAAGTTATTATAAAAAAATAATTTTCATAAAAAAAAACCAAAAAAAGCCAACGACACACAGTGTTCCCAAGCGGTCACCCATCCAAGTACTAACTACGCCCGACGTTGCTTAACTTCAGTGATCGGACGAGAACTGGTGTGTTCAACGTGGTATGGTCGTTGGCGATCAGGCCGTAGAAAGTGACTGTATTTTTATACTTACAAATTTTACTTAAAAAGCCATCACAGCTGGTATGTCGGCAAAACCTAAGATCGGAAAAAAGTAACACTTTCCAAATTGTTTTCCATCGTCATTTAATGTATAGTATAGCGCAGTTTATAGCGTCTAAATAAGCTCCTTCAGTCCTTCCTTTAAAAAATGTTTGTTTCAATTAGAAATATGGTTTATTTTGTAACTAATGTATAAAATTAAAGATTTGTTTTTAAAAAAAATGTATTAGATAAATTATAATTTCATAATGCTCAAAAATTAACAAAAAATTATATGTGGCCCACTGATCGAATATTGGTGATTTGTATTTTCTAATAAAATATATACAATAAGTATATAAATACTATACAGTCTGGCGCTTATCGGCAGAGGAGGGGGAGGAGCCACCTCGCGAACTTCCGATGCGCCCAATTGGAGAATTTATGCCAAAATTACGGTTTCGCGAAAACTGGAACAATATTATTATCATTAAGGATCAAAATTTCCGAAAAAAAAAGGTTTTCCGAAAAAAACCAGTGTTTTTTCCCGTTATTTTCGGAAAAATTGAGAAAAATTGTTTTCATTTAAAATTTCCGGAAAAATGGTTTTGACGAAAAAAACTGGTTTTTTTCCTGAAAAAATTGAAAAATTGAATGAAAAAAATGGTTTTTTTTTCTAAAAAAATGAAAAAGTAATGTATAGTAGAAACAATCTAATAAATAATGATAGTTGAATAATGATATTACATACATATTATATATACCATACCTAACTTAAAGTCTTTAGTGGATAAATCTAGAGGATTCTATACTTGATTTATAAATAATTATAATTTCAAATTTGTAATATTAACTACTAACTATTAAGTATTTACTAATTAGTTATTTCTTATTATTTCTTAATATTATTTTATATTTTTTATATTTAAATATATATTTAATATATTTTATTACCAACTCACTAATTTTGATAATATACAAACTATAAAATAGTTCCTAGTCATCACTCACCATTCACCAGTCACTGTACCTAATATAATTTATAAACCTATCAGCCAGTTACTATAATACCTTATTAGTTATTAGTTACTACAAACATAAATAGACAATAAGTATACAATTTTTAACATTTAAAAATACAGGTGATTTATTTTCGGGGAAATACACTCTCCCACATCAATACCAATTTGAAATGGAACTACATTATTTTTAGAACAAATATTGAAATATCCGTATTAATATTTTTAAATTTTAATACAATAATACATTGATAACCGTATTGGCAAATGTGAAATGCACTAATAGACTGGTTTCTTTATCTATTTTTTAAAATGGTTTTTTTTTACATAGATTATTTTAATTTTTAAGCGTAAATAAAATTTTTTAATTTTCCGAAAATTCAGTTTTTTTTTTAATTTTCCGAAAACTTCGGTTTTTTTCGGAAATGTATTATTTCAATATTCTCCTATTTTTCCACGTTTTCCGAGGCTCTGGGAAAAAAACCGTTTTTTTCCGAAATTTTCCCGAATTTTTCCGGAAATTTTCCGGCATTTTGATCCCTAATTATACATAATGTCCTTGCGGGCAGAGATGTAAAATATCATGTTTTTATTGGCCACAATGAAACTTTTCATTATTATTGAACATTTATATTAGTTTTGTAATTTGTATACATATATATTTCTAGCACAATTACTTCTGCTCATACGTTTACAAGATTTAAAAGCGCGTAGCTGCAATTCATCAAATAAAGATTGATCAATTTACCCAATAAACAATTACCTGCTTTTTTTTTTTTGTTCTGCATTTAGCTGTCCCCAGGTCGTACACAGCACATTTAAGCACACTTCTTCCCATAGTTTACCTTTTAAATTAGCATATGAATACTCTTTTACATTTTTATTGAACTATGCCGGTCTCTTTTCTACTTAATTTATTACCAATTCACTGACAATGTCTTCATCTCATGGACAGGCTATTGTGGCCATTTTGCACTACAAAGTTTGTAACAATGATATCGATGTAACTTGCTCGGTCGTTACTGAAAAAATGAAACGGCAACTCTATTGTCGCCCGTGTGCGCGCGTAGATACCAAACTATAGACGAGGAAACTACACGGAGACAGTTTCGTCGCCCTTCTGTCGGCGGGTCGAGTAATTAAAAAATTGCGTCGCTGTTGCAGGGTTGCTCTGTGTGCGGGACTACATTTAACTTTGTGGAATTTGTGGAAAAGACAAAACAGCAACAAAAAATTGCTTATGTGTGGCCGCCCTTAGGCCTTTAACTTGATGTGTATAACTATTCCACAATTGAAATAATTATTTATTATACTTGGCATCTCACCACCTTACTACATTATATAATAGTGATTTATTAGATGTTTTTAATTTATTTATTAAAATAAAATTAATACTTCAATAATAGTATTCATCACACTTTGCCCTTTAGTAGATAATGAAAAGTTTCAAAACTAATTTATCAATAATAATTGCAGAAAACAATAATAAAATTGTATACGCAGCCACGCAGGGCCGAATTGGTTAGGATTAGGAAGGCTGCCTCCACTGAAAAATTCAAAAACAAGTAAAATATGTACGAAAATTGCCAGAAACAGGTATTGCCAGCACTTATGAACAGTGTTTAGCAAGTTCCTCATAAAAAGGAATTCCGTTCCTCGTTCTTTTTTAGTTCCAAATAAAATAAATATTCATATTTGATCATTAATGTTTTTTTTTTTTCATATGCATACTTCTTTAATTTTTAATTATAATATAATATTATATACCTACATATTTTATAATTCTTGTTTGAGTTTTTTTTTATTAAATTGTTGGCCGGCGTACTATGTCGACTGTCTTATCGTTTATGGCTATAATGATAATTATATTTAATATATAGGTACTCATTTCTATATAAATTATAACTTATAACTTTAAGAAATATTAATGAAGTGACTAATGAATAATGAGGAACGATTAACGCCGATGCACGATAACAATCACTAATGGGCATTGGGCAATTATATACATTATACACATAAAAAAAATATATCTGAATTTCAATTATTTACATATCTGTGTAAATTATTTGAACTTTAGAAAGGAACGAACAATTTGTTATTTTTCCTTGAAATGGAGAACTTGTTCATTTTCTCGTTCTTCTTTTATAAAAAGGAATTCATTCCTTTTGGAACTCGTTCATTCCAAACACTGCTTATAAGTACGAAAAAAAATGCACAATTTCGAACTTTTTTGTATGTCAACGTCTATATCACCGTTTACAATAATAGCCAACCCTGGTTTGGAAGGTAGTGAGAAACGTTTTCCCTTTAAAAATCTATGTAACATAAAAAGCACATTAAAAACTATTTTCCATTCTTGTCATAGTTAAAACTAACATTTTAGAAATTTTTTTTTTCTTCTAAAATGTAGCTTAAAGATGCTGTAAACTTCATAGAATAATTGTGAAATTCACTCAGAAACCCCTCCACCACAAAATTCAAAAACAAGTGTAAATATGTACGGAAATGGCCAGAAACAGGTTTTTTGATTGTCGAGTATATTTTATAGTGAACCTTTAAATTAATTTATATAGTTAAGATATATTATTATATTTTATATACTCAATGACATTTTCTAAACATTTTTTGAACACGATTAATTTTAAGCAAATATAATAGAATATAAAATATATATACTATTTTAATAACTATAAAATATATTAGTAATACATTTACATATTAATTCAATGTTTTCGGAAAAAAATAAATCGAAAGAATAAATCACTCGGCGTTCTGAATAGGCAATTTGGGTACATCACCGTCGTGAGAATACCCTTCTATTATCATTATGGTATACAATTACAAAAATATAATATATTATAGTATCTAATTCAGTGGTGGCAATATAATAATAATTGCGTTTTCTCGTTATATAGTTTCCTCCAAAAGGTAGTAGGCACACAATCAACACTTAAATTATTGTAAAACCAATACATTTATCGTTCCACTCGAGATAAAGATAGTCGTGTTAAAATGTATATATATAACAGATAAGTGGTTTTTATCTAGATTCTAGATAACATTTTTACAGATATCATATTATAAATTATAACGCAGTTATTAACTATATGCTGTGAAATATTACTGAAAATGAATTGTATAATTTATATCTAATAGTACCTATATAATATTTTATAGACAGTTTTTACTACATCAATCATCAATAATGTATTGGTGAATATATCTTAAGACATATAATACAAATTAAACAATATAAATTATTCGATTGGACAATACAGTTTAAATGTCTATAATTTAAACAGAACACACAAAAATCAAGCACATTTGTATTGCGCTTCTTCCCGTTTAAAATAAATAATTAGTTTTTGTTTGCAGAAATAAGATACCTTCTTATATTTATTAACTCAACAATTAAAATGCACAAACCTATAACAAGGAATCATAATATTAATATGAAATTGCATAAATGTAAATTTAACAAAATTTAAATATAACGTATGCATTGTACAATTTAGTGTACCTATATAGGTTTTATATCTATACATATTTATTTAGGATGAATATACTGAATATGCAGGTTATTCGGAGGTATATTGAAATACTGAAATAAACTTGTAACTTGTACTTTATAATTGTTAAAATAAATGTATTTTAAATTGAAGCAATAGTGAATTATGAGTAATACCATTGATTATAAATACTATTATTTATTCAATCAATTATTCTAATGAATTATTAGTAAATATGTATTACCATTGATTATAAATACAAGTATTTAAGTACTTATTATACGTATTTATAATCAATGGTATTACTCATAGTTCACTATTGCTTCAATTTAAAATACATTAATTTTCACAATTATAATTCAAAAATTACAAATTTATTTCAGTTAAATACTGTATTTATAATCAATTGTAATACATATTTACTAAAAAGTTGTAACTGATAGCAATACGTATAAAATTCCTAGATATACAGTAATGGTCTCATCAATGGCGTGAAAACTATTCTATAAAAAAATAATAATTAAAAAAATCTTCTTTTCGATAATGGGTAATCAAAATTAAATTATGATCATTACTCCCATATACCTATTATGAATTATGACATAATAAATTAAAATAAATATCGTTTAAATTTTCAAAGGATAATAATAAATATTATATTAACCTATCGTGTGCAATTCGAACTGGAAAAATTTGCTACTGGAAAAAAAAAACCACTGGAACTAGTCAAATTTTGCCTGGAATTGTTTTACGTATTAAATTTTGACTTGTAATAAACTGTCTAAATCCTAAATTTTTTATGATCAAATTGTATTCTTATGTCGAATCTTGTTTTCGTGGTCTCAAAAATCTACATTGAGTGTTGGGGTATAAATTAAAAATGTTGAATCACTAATCATTTACGGTCTGCAGTAATATTATTGCCGTTTTATAATAAAATTGAATCATAAATGATTGAACAATTTTTACTTATGTTTGGTAAATATATATTTTATAGACACGTAATAATTTGATACTTATTCATGATTAAAAACACAGCTGCTGGTATACCGGTACAAAATTATGAATCTTTTTATTGCAGCAAGTCACTAGAGATCTGCTGCATTTTGGTTAATCGTTTCATTGATTATTAAAATGTTAAGTTAAATGATATTTCTTTACAAAACAGTCGGTAGGTACCTACTGAAAATTAACATTTTTTTTTTAGAATTAGATGTAATTAAAAATAAGCAGTACCTATCTTACGACGTCATTTACGATTAATATACGTGCTTTATCATCGAAATAAAATAACATGTATATATTTAAACTATTTTGTGTTTAATTACGTTAGTGAGACAATTACTTATGCAATTTAAGGCCGTACCATTACAGCAGTTTGTTCAACTCGATATTTGTGTGTACAAATAATGTAACGAAAGTATAATATTATTTCATAACAACTTATTAAAAGATAAAAAAAAGTTTCATTTAAATGTCTTGAAAAGGTAATTTTATCAGTACAACGGCAATAAATAAAATAAATATCGAAAGACAATAATAATATGTTAATGGTTAGGTACTTAATGTTTTCATTATTCTTTAAAGACGTTAGATGTGTAGTATTTTAACGAGTTCTATCTTCACTAATATATTTTTTTTAATACCATTTGTTTTTAATTATAAGTGCGTATATGTCATTAGTCATTATTGTAGACGGTTTGGCAACAGAAATTTAAGAACGTACGTCGATAAGCTAACATCATAAAATATGTTTTTTTTGCGAACAAAAAGATATGACATAATCGGTAATCCTAAGTATTTTTTTATCAACACAAATTAGCTTTAGGTGTATATATATATATATATAAAAAAACAGTATTTCGGAATTTTATTGAGGATAATATTATGATATTGATTTATTTCGAAAAAAACATTCTTATATATAAATTCAATTTAACATTAATTTTTAGCAAAATAAATAAAAGTATTATTAATAAATTAAAATAGATTAATAATAATTGTATTAAGTTATAACAGAATTGTAGGTATAATATATTATTATATTATTGTGTATACTATCGAAAATGAATTTTGTTTTTTGGGATCGTTTAACTTATACAATAATAATGTACGTTTGGTAAAGTTTAATTAAATTGTATACAATACACATATATAAATATTAATAATACTTAAATAATATGATAATTATTTTAATACATAATATATAAACACTAGTTTTGCTTTGGAAAAATATCAAATGACAGTAGACAAATAGTATATATTGCTATACACAGTTGTTGTGATGACTAAATAACGTGATATTTGGTCTTAATTGTTAAATAATAAAAATAATAAAAATAATAATAATAATAATATAACAAAACAAATTTACACTGGTACGTATACACTAAAAATAATGAAAACCTAGGAATTTTTATCACAAGATTATAATAATTGAGTTAAATTTTACTATGTTACAAACTAAAATAAAAGTACAACGTATAATTTTATATATTATATTGTCGTATATAGAGAAGTAAAAAATAAAAAATCCTTGTTATGTAAATCTTCTAAAAATTTGTATACTTTAATAATAATATCATAATGTCTACTTTGGTGCGAGCGTAATAATAATATCAATACAATAATAATAATAATAATAATAATAATAATAATAATATTTATAGTTTATAAATATACGTATAATAATATAATATTATATAGTCTGTAGCAGGAGTAGCAGCAAACAGCGACAACCGTCTCACGGAAATCAAAATATTATGATATAATGATAATAATAATAATAATATTGTACCTACACAATATAATATTATTATTTTGGGGCAAGAGAAAACATAATAATAATATAATCTCAGACATTATAATATATTTTGCCATATGGACGCGATGGTAGGTGACGTATATAATTTATCATTACATATTATTATCATAAGTACTACCCGTGTGATGGGTGAATCGAATGGAAAACGCCGAGACGACACTCTCTATTGCGAGCGGTGACCGACGGTGGACTTGCGACGACGAAATAAATAAATAAATATAAACAAATATAAGAGAAAAAACGACAGAGGATAGGACCTATAATATATTATTTAATATAATAATAATAATAATAATAATATGTATAATATAATATGCGTGTGGAGGTACTCGGAGATTTGTGACGATATGACATATATAATATTACAATGATGTTTTTTTATGCCATGACGACGACGAAGGCGACGTCGAAACGATATCGCATCGCGGAGGGCCATGTAGCCGGCCGGTCAACGGGCCCAATTTAAATAGAGCGGCGGAGCCACGGGTCATAAGTGGGCCGCGTACTGAAGACCGTCGTCGGGCTGTTGCAGACCGCACGGATCCACCACCACGTTGTTGTTCTGCATCTCGGCGGCGGCGGCCGCGGCCGCGGCCGCAGACCCGTGATCGCTCACCTTCTTCATGAAGCTCCGGATCTCGAACAGCCTGGGGTCCTCCTTCTCGTCCACGCTGCTCGCCGAACTACTGGTGACGGTTCCGACGGCGGTACCGTCATCCGCCTCGTGCTTTTTGACGTGCCGGTCCAGATTGGTCTGCTGCGAGAACCGCCGGTTGCACAGATTGCACTTGAAATTTCGCTCCTGCCGGTGGATGTTGCGCACGTGCCGCTGTAGGTTGGACGATATGCTGAACGACCGTTCGCAGTGCGCGCACCGGTACGGCTGTTCACCTGTGTGCGTTCGAACGTGCCTGGTGAGGTTGGCGCTGCGCGGGAACACCTTGCCACAGTACTTGCACGCGTACCTATCCTTGGATTTGACGTGCTGTTGATGCTGCTGCTGCTGCCCGTGCTGGTTCTGATGCTGTCCGTGCTGGTTCTGGTTCTGTCCGTGATGGTTCTGATGCTGTTGGATGATGTCTTGGTACGATTTCGAGTAATTAGGCATTGGCTGCCGGAGAAAGTGTTCGATGGCCGGCGACGAGCTGGACATGAACGGAAACGCCCTGGTGGCAGACGGCCCGAAAGGCTGATGCCCCTGCATGTGCTGCAGCTGGCTCTCTGCGAAACCGGACAGCGTAGCTGGATACATCGAGTCCAAGTACAGCGGTTTGGGGTAGGCCATCAGGTTGCTGACCGAGTACGGCGATGACGACGACGGTCTTTGAGGCGGCGGCGGTGGTGGTGGTGGTGGCGGGGGTGGTGGTGGAGGCGGTGTCGAAGACGGCGGCGACCACTTGCGGCCGGCATTTTCGGCGCGCGGGCTATCGTCCCGCGGTGGTGCGCGGACGGCCGTCGGCGACTTTTTTCGTCGGCGCTGTACTTTTGTTACCGACAGGTCCAGCGGCTGGTCCGCCGATCGGCACGGCGATCTATCATCATCCGACGACCGGCGTCCGCCAGCACTGTCGTCCGTTGTCAACTCGTCCGCTGAACCACCACCGTTGCACAGAATGTCAGTGTTAACGGACAGGTCACATGGTCCGCAGTCCTCGTCCCCGGACGGCTGCCGCTTGACGTGCACCTTGGGGTCAGGGTACGTGGCGCTGGGGCGGGCTGGCGATGGCCGCTGGTTGGATGACGCCTCTTCGCCAACTAGTGGCGATGTCTTGCTCGAGCCCATTAGCATAGCCACGCCGGACGATGTCGGCGGCTGCGGCGGCGGTGTCTTCTGGCCGGCGTTGAATGACGACGACGACGACGACCGCTTAGCGGGCGTTTCGTTATGTTCCGATTCGCCTGCAGACCTCTTGAACCGGTTGTTGCACATCTCGACGGCGTTGGACAGCGATAGCATGTCCATGTTTAGCTTGGGCGCAAACTGACCGAACGGTGATGGGAACAGCGGTGGCGGCAGGGATCCGTTTGCCAGCGGGAAGTAGAATGGGTGGACGAGCGGGTGCGGCGGGTACAGCGGGAACCGCGGGTAGACGGCGAACGGTGAAGACCCGGCGGTGGCCGCGGCCCCAGGTTGTTGCTGTAACGATGACATTCCGCCACCGGTAGCCACGCCGGACGTCGCGAGCGACGATGGTGACGGCGACGGGTTCGACTCGCAGAACCGCTTGTGTTTGGACAGCGACGTGCCCGTGCTGAACGACTGGTCACACCGGTCACACTTTACTTGCATGCGGCAATCGGCGTGCATCCTCTTATGCCGGCAGAGGTTTGAGAACTGAGTGTACGCCTGCGAACAGAACAAGCAGCGACAGATGGTGCGTTAGATTGTGATATATTATTATGAAGTATATTATTATTAACAAGGTAACAGCGGAAAAGCTGCACAAAAGACGGCGATTGTCGTCCACTGCGGCAGACGTGTGAAAAAATGAGAGCGCGCGCGCGCGCGGAGATCGCTACCAGACTGCGGTGTCGCGTTGTTGTATAATTATATTTTTATTATTTTTTTTCTCGTCCCGCATATTAATCATTATTATATTATTTCGTTATCGGGCAACTGTGTAGAAATCGGTGGCCGTCGACTGAGACAATAAGGCATCCTTGTCGTACGCATCGCGCACGTATTGCCACCGATAACACACGCGCGCCTATCGCGCGGACCTCTCATGCAGTCGCGGCAATATACGTGACCGGTACAACAACCGCGCCGATTGCGACGGCATCTACGCGGGCTATCATTGAGGAAACGGACGGGTTAATACTGCGCACACGTCGCCGTAGCCGTCGTCATCGGCGACACAACGGGAACCGATTGATTAAATAACTGTACATGCACTGCACGCTTTACCTAATGCAGCGCGCGCGAATACGACAGCGCGATAAGACGCACACAATAATGCGCGCCTGACACAATAGTAATATTGTGTATTAATTGACGACAACGGCGAGCGATATTACCTACGAATCGGGAACAGAACTTTGATATTGTAATAAAGCACAGACACCCACCTTGAAACAGACTTCGCACTGGAACGGCTTCACGCTGGAGTGTATGTGCGTGTGCTGCTTGAGACCGCTGGACGTGGCGAACGTTTTGCCGCACTCGGAACAGGCGTGCGACCGGGCACCCGCGTGGTTGGTCCGGATGTGCCTCTGTAGGTTGCTCGGGTCGCTGAACACCTTGGAACAGGTCTCGCACGTGAACTTTCGGCTGTGGGCCAAAGCGAGGTGCCGGATCAGGCACGGCTTCCAGCTGTAAGACTGCGGGCACAGCTCACACCCGTACTGACTGGCCTTGTAGTGGTGACCAGACACCAGGTGATCATCGAGCCTGCGAATGAAGAGAAACTTTAGCTGTAGATCGTCATCGTTCGAAGCGTAGAAAAATATATTTAGGTACGGAGTGATTCACTTAACGCAGGACACTCGTTACTTCAAAAAACACTAACATTTTTATTATAAAATTACAAGTCTTTCAAAACAACATGTTTGGAAAAAAATTGTATTTTTCACAATTGGTTTCAATTATTGTAATCGACTTATCGTTTTTAAGTTTTTATTCTTTTGACAACACATATTTTGAATTTATAATTTCATAGCAGAATGTTATTCAAAGTACCAAAGTTATTTAATTTGTATGCATCGAAATCTATAAAAATCAAATTTCGTACCTACACATTGTTCAAGTATTTAAAGTTAAGTTTAGCGGAGTTGGTAGATCAAGATTTTTCAGGGTACCCATTCACCTATCACTCCGCGTATCTAAACTTTAAAATGTAATGAAGTTATAACTGATAAATTAAGTACTCTTCCAAAACTCGATTTTAATACATAAAAGTATCTACTCGAAAACATTCAGCGTTGGAATAAGAAACTAAAAATGACTGTTGTCAATTTTTCAAATTATAACGACAAAAATAGTAAAAAATTATTTTTAAAAGAGTTTTCAAAATAATGAGTGTTTTACGTAAAATGGATTACTCAGTATTATTAGGATAATGTATACGACGATATATCACGGAGACGTCGAACGCCAAGCTCTTAGACTTGAGTACTTGACTTTGCACGCGTCCTGTTGATACTATGTCATTATGACATAATATTGTATGACGGTCGATTATTATTATTATTATTGCAGCGGCGACACCGCTCGAATACGATCGTGTCGAAAAGCCGTTAAATTCGTTATATAATATGCACACGCATTTCTTTTACACCTCCCCCTCGAAAAATCTCTACGAAAAGTTTGGAGGACGAGCGGCGTTTATATAATATACGAAAATCGATATTTATATATAATGTCTTATATCGCTCCGCTATTATCGGTCACGTCTTCGGACGGTCGGTCGACAGGGTTATGTGTAGGGGAACGACGTCGTCGTCGCGACCAATGATTCTCGGATGAGAGCGAAAAAGAAGAGAAAAAAAGAGGGCGTCTTGAAAAATGAAGTGCTGGACCGGCGGGCGGTCTCTGGACCGTGACCGCAGTTACACGTTTAAGCACTTAGGCGTTCACACCCTCCCCGTCGCTAAGCTTGCTTGTTGTCTGCACGGACTAGATATATTGTACATAATAATAATACACACTATATGCTGGTATAGCGAACTGCGGGAAATCGAGGGACGATATAGAAAGTATAAAATATAATACATATATAGTATATAAAAACGTCGTGATGTGCACATTTAGTTTATCATTAAACGAAATCCGTTATATAGGTAAAATAGTAAGTGTATACCGCGGCTGTATTTAATATATTTTATAATACGCTTTTGACTTACTGTTCGATGTCGGGAAAACACTTCTCGCACAAGATGCACCGATTTTGGTCGTCTTCGTCCGGCTCCTCAGCGTCTACGTCCACGTCTCCGTCGCCGTCGATCGATCCCAGTGAGTTCTGCGACGCGACGACTAAATAAAAACACAAAGACCAGAACGCACGATCAGTAAGATATTGACAGTCGGTGTATAATAATGGGTTGTATAGAAATTACTACGACTGTCAGAGTGCAGGGATGACCTCGCGCGACGGACGGTGTATCATAATACTATATATATATATATATATATATATACGAGTATGAGGAGCGTACATACGCTCGGGTTGTCGCCGCGTGATTGAGGTGAAAAAATTATGCCGACGGTGGCTTGGTAGACGGTATAGGTAGGTGCTATTGTATCGTTTGCGTGTGTGTTTACATATATTATTATACCCTCTGGTGTCCTATTGGCTATCTGTGGGACACTCCGAGCGCCCGCTTTTAATTCGAGGGATGAAAGCTACCTTCCGGAACGGAAACCAAACACAGAGGGCTCCGTGACGTGTATTAGCACTGCGCCGTTGTTTGTGCGTGCGTGTGGGTGTGTGTGTACCTGATGGCATAATTAATTCACAGCCGTAAGTTTACGCGGACGTTAGCGCAGCTCGCGGTGTTAACGGGGTGGTTGAGCGAGGGGGTTCTCGAATTGCGCTATATCATTGGAACCGATGCGTCAGGTGCGATTGGGATTTTCAACTGACGTTTGGCCACACCTGTTATTATCATGTATATTATTATTACACGTGAAACTGCAGTATACGTATAACCGAAAACGTGACCAATAGACCCAGGATCCGCATCCCGGTGATAAAAAGTATATACTCTGCAAATGCACCCCTGCGGTACGATAAACCGCAGTCGCCGGTGGTCGAAGACCGAATTAATATTATCGTCACGACGTCACCTACGCTCTATGAATAACAGTTTATAAACTCGAACGCGTTAAATTAAAAACAAAATTACTGCAATAAATTTAAAACGGAGCGACCCATCGTGCGAGGAATAAAAAAAATATAAAAATCAAAAGGCATATTGTTCATAGAAACTATTAAGACTGTTGTGTGCGTCAGGACACGATATAAGGGGACGTTTGACGCATGTAATCGAATATCCGCCCACTAATACTCAGTTTTCGTTCGAGTTCACACGGCACGCAACACCCCTTCTTTTCGGGGACCCTCGCGCACACTTTTATGTCATGTTAAAAAAACACACACCCGCTAATCGCATTCTGCAAAAGTCAAAAGCTCCGATGGGTGGACATTAATATATAATATGATATATATAAATGCGATTGTACACCTAACCTATCTTTTTAGGACAAATTATAATATAATATAATATCATAATACATATACACCAGTAATATTATTGTATATCATACACTGTTCAAGCGCCAGTAAGTCACACCTGCATCCTGCGTGTTTCCTCCACACAAGTCTGTAACGGATCGCACAGATGGGCTAATTGCAGCGTAGTTATATTTAGGTACCTACACGTAACCAGTAACCACTGTACGGAGCAGTTCTTTGTTGTGCGTACACGGACAGACTCCGATGATTTGCGTGAGAAACGCGGACGACACACTGCGGTGGACCAAGCACACGAGTTATTTGCCTTGTCCCCACCCCCCGCTACCACAACGGATTCGCTGATGCAAGACAAACGCCAGACGCGGACTTATTATAATATAATATGGTCCGGAATAACAACTATATTCATGCACGATGGGTGACTGCGGGAGACGGACCTCATATCATTATACAGATGGATATACGAACGTATAATATTATATTGTGTATAACGGGCGCAGCGTTGCGAAACGGACTAAAACAAAGTTAATTCAACGACGACGACGATGTGGCCCAGGCGCAGGAGAATTTTTTTCCACCCGTATTTTCTGACCCACACACGACAACGTTGCGAAAGTGCAAGCTAGACAGTTCCGGCGACGGTACCGACACCGAATATAATATATACTACCGTGCAATAACAATACGCGAGCACGTCAAACAATAATAAAATAAATATTATATGTGATATGAAACGTGTCCATGACGACGACGGACAACGGCGTAGGTACTCGGAACGGGAAAAATAAAATATGAAAAATATAAGAATAATGACGCGTAATAGGGGTTAAGTCACACTGATTGTCCAGGGGGGAAGGGGGGCGACGTCGGCCAGGTGTCTCCGACTCGCACCAGGAAGTGGGAGTTTGAATCTCTTCCGGTCATGTGAAAACCGTTAAAAAACAAAAAGGGGGCGCCCGATCGATCCGCGGGATAATGAATTCGGGAGATTTCGCTGCACAGCCAAGTACACGGCACTACATTGTTCATCCGGTCCGGCGGTACCGTGTATTATACGGCGCATATACGCACGATGATTATAGTATTATTGAATTGTTTCGGTCGAGGACGCACATATCGGTGGCGGTCCTACGTACGACTTGTATATTATTATAGCTCCTTATAACTTATATATTATTAGTATGTATAGTGTGAGCATCGAGGGCTTTGTTTTTGTTTTATTCTGCGCCCCGAAAATGTCTAGGGGTAGAGAGGTACCTATATTATGTACTAGGTATACACTACATACAGTCGCAGTGATTAGACGGCGACGGCGATCGTCGTTTGGCCGTGACCGACGATAGCGTTTTATTTTTACCGGACACGTGAGCCACCGACCCCTGCGATTCGATTTGATCCGAAAAATCTCGCGTGACCTATGGCAAGTCAAATCCAGCACATAACATCTGCGCGCACGCGGCACGTATTATAGGTACGAACCGGTTAGGGTAATCGCGTGACATCGTGAAGTCGGCTCGTGTCGACCGTAAAAAAAACAGATTTTAATCAAACGTTAATCGCTCTATACCTATATGAAATGAGGTTTGGAAAAAAATCCACCAACTGGCGACAAACAAAAAACAAACGGCTCATATCATAATAATAATAACAACAATATAGAGACCTACTGCCGCGCGGTGCGGTGCGGCGTAGGCGGATACTCTATAATATGTAATTATTATTATACTATATATAATACGTACTATACTTCGAAGCTCGGCGTCTGTTTTAAGCCCGTCGGGCGTTTATTATCTCGAAGTCTCTCTCCTTATATATTGTATAATTTTATATTTTATATCCTCTCCGCGTTTCTCTGCTCGGCGCAGAGAGACGACTGTGACCCGCCACGACATCGCGCGGGCAGCATCAAGTGCTAATTTTTACGACCTCCGACCCCCCCCCCCCAACAGCCGTGAATTCGTGATAACGATAATACCGTGACTGACACGACGGAGCCGAGAAATTGTTTTAATTAATATTTGCATCAGATGTAGCTAACGGTCTTCCCCGGGACTCGCGCGCCCGTGAATAGTAATCGTTAATTAAAAGCACCCTCTTGGTTGTTTTTATTCGGCCCAACTACGCCCCGCTGTCACAGTATTTATCTCGAGGAGGCCGCGACAACGGCGGCGGCTGTGGCGTTTGGCCGTGATGTGTTTACGATCGTTTTTTTCGGCGCGTGCTTGCCAATTTTTCGAGTTTTTCATTTGAGATCGTTAGACGAAGATGTTGTTACAATATAATATTGTTTTCAGAAAACGTGACTCACTGCACACTGACCGTGGTAACAATAATAATAATATTACAATAAAATTGTTGCCAATGCAGTAAAACGGTGTTAGCATCATGCGCCTACGCACCGATGAGACGTAAATAAATAATAATATATATAGCCATCAGACCGCAATAATTATTGTATTATAATATTGTGAAACGCAATAGTATATATTTTTGTTATTATGTTCTGAACAAAAAAAATCCTTTTTATCGTCCGATATACGTTTACATAAGATATTATTTTAAATTGTAATATATAAAATACAAGGAGTGGATATAAATGGAAAATGCACACTGTTCAGTGTAATTCGAGCTCTTGTTGTCGAGTTAATAGCGTACCGAGAACGATCTCGATTGGTACACAATACTTCGAATCATATGTATTATTTAATATGTATCTCGACTTTGGATTTTATTGCGGTTTCGCGCCGTCAAGACGTACGAAAAACGTGTCCGAACAGCTGTTCGTCGCAACGATATTGTTGCTGAACACGCTGTAATAACAAAATACATTTGATTAAAATGTATGAAAATTAAAAAACATGAATACCAACTGATAGCAGTCGTGGAACTGGACGGGTGCATTTTGCACTCAGTTAAAAACAGATTATATCACTCGGATCTAAAAACACAGACAATAGTCAATCAAACTATTTTGAGTCCTTAAAAGTTCAATAAAATAATTCAAATTTGTTTTTACTCTTCATAATAATACGATTATTAGCATAAAAAAGTTTCATGTTCATTAGTCATTACTCATTTATCACAATAGTCATCACAGTGTTATAGAGCAAATCGTACTTTTATCAGTTTGAAAATATATCAACATTAAATATTTTTCAAATCTCAGTCTCTAATACAATTTAGGTATCAACTTCATTACTTGAGTCATTGTCATTATCATTAGTCAGTCCTAGACCACTTAAAAAAAATGATGACTACTAATGTTACGTTATAAATTTGTTTAATTCTTCGGTGATTGACGTCGGCAGCATAAAATGCAACATTCAAGACGTTACCTCTTTAATGGACCCGAGTTAAGGAGTAAAATAAACGCGAAGCTGATAGGTCTCGTGAATAGAATATAGTATTATGTGACAAAATAAAATAAATGTCAAGAAATGAGACACCCGTCGTCGGTTCGGATATCACTGCAACGATGCCTTATTGCAGTGCTATCGCTTCGAATCATTCAGCCAGGATTTTATGTAAATCGACCGAACGAGTACGGGTACTAATATTATGATAGTAACGTTCGCCGTTTTTCGGGAAATTTAAGTCTCGTTTCGCAATACGACATATATGCCTCAAATCAGTCTTGTTTGCTCGACTTATAATATAGTAATATAACATAATATATAATGGACCGCATTATACTATACGCTCGTGTAGTCGTGTGTGTATGTGTACCACGTTACACGGATTGGGTTTTGTGGTACGGGGCGAAAAAAAAAATCCCATTTAATCAATTCAAAGCTATTAGGTCTTTATTACTCGTACAGGCGGAAGACAAATTATCTACCCTAATTTTCTTTTATGCTCGTTCCCCGGTTGTTTTCCGTGCCCCTCGTCGCCACCGCCACCGCCACCGCCGCCGTCGACATCTCTATTATTATTATGTCGGACGCGATTAAAGCTATATACATGTGTGTATGTGCATATTATAAACACACAGATAATCTAGCGACGTTTGTCGCGCGCGCCAGAGAGCGTCGGTTTCACGGTGGGTTCCGCGTATATAATATTATATTGTTCTCCGCCGTGTGTGCGGACGGGGTGCAAAAAAAATAATACATATATATACCAACACGCAGGAATAAAGAGAGAACGAAGGTGAGTTATGATATAAACCGCCCAGAAATATGATTCATATAATAATGAATAGAAACGACCCTAATACGCGGCGGCGTTCGGCGGAGGGGTTCGGCGATACATACGTATTATACGTGTGCGTGTAATAAAGCGGCGACGGACGCGAAATGACAAATATCGTACAATACAACGGACATGCGTACAGATCATTAACGGTGCCTCGCCGCCGAACCTATCCACATCGCGAGGGCGAGCGGGGTGACGAGGGGGTGTTGTAAGTCCGGGAGCACACAGACGCTGCACCATATTACCCCTTTTTACTGTGTATATAATATATGTATCGGCAACGAATACATCACGACGATTGTGTCACGTGCATGTGTGTGTGTGTGTGTGTTTGAACAGCTCTATTATCAGTCGTCGGCGGGGACTTTGGACGTGTTCAGACAGAGTAAGAGAGAGGAGAGAGATCAACACCCCTGGCCGTTGTTTTCGGCGAGGAGGTGTGTGCGCAAATTCCGATTTTTTTTTCTAACTGCCCCCGTTATAATAAAGTTGTTTTTATACATTATGTATATAATATTATTGCGGTGATCTCCCCGCCGGCCGACCGTAAACGATGGCGATAAAAAAAAAATGGAGAAAAAAATGATCGTAAAATGAAATCATTGTGTCGCGCGCGAAAAATGTGACCGTGACGAGACGACGTCGCGCGTACGGTGGTATATATAATATCATATTGTATACGATTAATTGTGAATTAATTCTCCGGCAACGGCCATTGTCGGGATTTGCTGGCCGCCGTGCATATAATAACATAGAATATAGATAGACAATACACAGAATAACGAGCTTAACGTCGAGATTAAAAGACGTGCGTGCAAAAGGGTGCGAGTTGTACGATGGGGTTTTGGTGGTGCCGACCAATTCTAAATGGATCTGCGACTGTATTATTATACACGAACTCGATTCTAATCACATTGCACTGGCACTGCAGATATTATACACGCTCATTGTCATAAAATATTATTATTATTATATTATTAGTGACGTTTTAATTGAGGCGTTCGAGGAAACGTCTGCAATAATAGGGTTTGACGTGCGGAAAAAAAGTGCTGGGAGAATATTATTATCACGTGCAATATATAATATAATATAATATTATGAACACATTTGAAACTAATATATTATTTTAACCGATGTTCGATGAAAAGTTGGAAACAAACACTGAAAACGAGTTTAGTTTCAGATTGAAAAAAGTTTATAATTATCTAACATACGGTAGGTATATAGGTGAATCACCACTCACCCGAATCTCTTTCACTCCGATCCTCTGCAGACGTGGTCATTAATTCTCCAAATGCTGCGTCTAAATTAAGCGGCTCTCTCTTGCCCAACAGTAGTTCTTCTGAAGCTTTGACTGTTTGTGTCAATTCGTAAAATATCTATTAAACAAACAAAATAGGTATTATATATAAACAAAAGTCACACGAAACATTTCAATTTTGCAACAGAGACGAATATAATATTATCGTCAACGATATTATTTACCTGTCCGGCCAACAAGAACGCTCGGACGTTTTGTCTACTACAGTCGTTCGTGGATCTAATGAATTTTAGCCAATTAGAGATTTCAATCGTCCCGTCTAAATATCCTGAGTACCCAGCGATGCGAACCTGTGAACAGAAAAAAAATCGTAAACCGCATTATTATTTGCAGTACAACTTGTATAACTCGCGCCGCGCGTCAGATGAGTGGGAAAGTGTCAGGCGTAGCGGGTTGGTTTATGTGGCGTCTCGCTCGCTCTTCTCCTCCCGCCACTTCCGCAGAGATCGTAATTAATTACGCGAGCTTTAGGACAACTTGGCCATTAAATGTGTATACGAAATCGGCGGTCGTTAGGTCTTCGCGCGCGCCCTGTCTATCCTCTACTCTTATTCACGTCCAGACATAAATCACCATCAGCGGGTCGGGGTCTGAAAAGAATCGTATATAAAGGAGAAACCACTAGCGACGTTTCGTAGTGCACCCTTCACCCAAGAAAAAGATGAACCCTTTGCGGGTGTTAATTGATGGTTGCTACGAAAAAGATCCCCGGATATATGTTTATATATAATGTATATATATATTATACAGTATATACGAGTGTGTGTGTTTGTGTGGCCCGGACGAGGGAGTCCTTATTAATTAAACGTGACACATTTAGAGGACCTTTTTTCGGCGTACACTTTGCAATTAGCATCACGAGCCGAGACGATAAAAGTCGAAACTCGAATTATTATTATTGTTTGCGAGCGGCGGGGGAAGGTTCAATTTGTATTATAGTTTGGAAACTAAGGCGCTTGAAGCGGCAACCACTAAACACGGATTAACGACTAGAGGTCGCAACCGAATACATTCGGGCGCTTTATTTGTTATTATTTCTTTTTGTTATATTAGTAGTATAAATTATTCGTCCGCGTACAATGAATTTGCATTATTTATATAATTTTTCATCGATTTACATGTTGTCATTTTACGAATACACATTTCAAAAACGAATTACGTAATACACAGCGCGATTGCAACACGTACCATTATGGTCTTAATTTATAGCGCGGTTTAAAAATTGCGTTTAAAAAATCGTTTCGGAAATTGCGACGAGACATAATAAGCAGTAGCTAACATTTGAATGACAAACGCAACAGAGTCGGCAAGAATCGTTAACTGTTTGTTCTATAAACCATAGTCCATTTTCACCAGTTAAAAACTGTAATTCGATCGTTTACGAAACGCGTTACGATTATGATTATTACATTTGGTTTAATTATACAATTTTTAATTTGGTTTCGTAATGCGCTACCACTACGGTGTAAAAAAAAAAATAAACACCCGTTCCTCCAACTACAACCAGAGTTTATTTAATATTTGAGAGATGATTAATAATGATTTAAATAGGTGTTTTCCGTTTTTAATGGGCGTCGTTTTGAAAATCAAATCATATCCTGGGTATAATGAATATTCAGCTCCATTATAATATATTATTATTATTTATTATAATCCCTGTTCGGTGTTCAGACGTCAATTATGTACGCGTATTACACTAAGTACGGTTTATGAGAGGCCACTTGGGCGCCCGCGAAATTACATGAAATAATAATAATCGTACCCACTGATAACGCTTTCTAATCGTATAAATATTCGTACGGCTTTTGCATAATTTATACACTACACATTATAATATGTGTATAGTAATATATTGTATGTTTATCGCACGCACACAAGCACGGACGGGGCGGGGCAAGTTCTGTAGCGTTTCAAGTGATCAGTCAAAACGGCGGCGCGTTAAAAATTCGCAATAATATTTGCATATCGGTCGCGTTTTTTACATCTATATTTTCGCACGCAATTAATACTTCATTCACTCACGGACTTGATCGATGCGAGCGCGGAATTACGGGTGTGCGGGGGGGATGTAAAAAATATAAATTTATTTTGCAAAAAAAAACATAAAAAAAACGTTGACTCGCACAGCTAAATATTATAATATATACACGTACGTTACACGTCATGCAAGTACACCACTGTACGACATTATTATTATTATTATTATAACCACTACTATATATTATTATAATTGTATATATCGGGGCGAAAACATAATGCGCGTCCCATTGACACCTCACCGCCTTCGTCATCGTCGTAGTTTCTCGCCCGAATGTCAAACACAATAGCAAACTTCTATATTATTGTATTATATTCAGTGGCCGCCCGGCGGCAGATGTCCAACGCGATCCGTACGCATACACGCACACACATGAATCTCATATTATAATAGTAATAATAAAATATACATATTATGTACGCGGGATCGGAATATTTTTCGCATGAATAATAATAATTTTTATTTTAGTTATGTAATAACATGAAAATAATATTATTGTGGCGCCGAAGTCCATGCTGACGTCGGGCTGTGGCCCGACCACTCTTTTGAAAATGTGGCCGGCCGGCCATATTTTATTTACTTCAAAACTTTATTATGAGCATGAGTATATTTAAACCGTTCATGATTATGAATAAATGTATATCAGGGTACCTCTATACTAAATAATGATATTGAGGCCGGGAAGTTTTAAAATTGCCCGACCACATTTTAAAAACTTCGGCGCCACTGTTGTCTTCCATAAAACATATACGTACTACAATAATACCGTTGTTGGCGCCCCCCGCGGGTACAATACAGACGTTGTCCGAAAGGATATATTATCATAGTACTTAAAAAGCAGCCTTTACACTTTATTGCGTCATCCATAATTTATCACGTAGTATTAAATCTCCAGTATACTTAAGCTGGCTAAATGCTACTTTGGTTATATTTTTAATATACCATATTGCTGGGTGTTATCCCGAAAAGTTGAAATATATTTTACTTGTCGGCACCTGGTTACAGTGGTCAAATGGGTATTATTAATATACTGATATAATACCGATAAAATTTTTAAAATATGGAAAGTTACACTGGTTAACTTGAGAAAACGGTTCTAAATCTGTATACCAAGATATGATATGTGATAAAATAAACACAGATATGTGATGTGAAAGATATGTGATAAAATAAACACAAACAATTTTGGGCGACCCCGGTATAGAGAATACACCTTACTCGTGCAGTGTCGTATTGTATCTATATATCTATATGCTACAATATTGTTTCATAGAATTACAAAATAGTAAAACGTCGAACGAAACAAAAACGTCGTCGCGCCGCCCGACGAGTCTGACTTCTGCGGGAGCGAAAATGCCTACCGCCGCTCCTGGCGTAAGTAAAACGGCATCACTCCAAATCATAAATATACCAACGTTTATATTATATACCTACGCACCTACAGCTTATATATATATTTTTTTTATACGCGCACTGCAACTTTGGCAAAAGAGAAGGCAACGGGGCTGGGCTTACGTTTATAAACATAATAATGCTGCCACGGCGGACGATCCTCCCGCGGCTGTTTTGTGGTAGCCGATGAATTTTTAAACGACCTCTGTCCGCGAGGTTTTATATAATTTAATATTAAATCTCCTTTCCGGCGCTTGCGCCTCGTCGGCCGGGCCTTCTTCTACGCCCCGCCAGTACCATCCCCCGTTCTAAGGGATTCGGTCCCAACTCAGCCGACGGCACTATTGCAACGTTATTGCTGTTTTATCAAAAACCAACTTGTGAATAATTGCGTCGTGTACATATATTATATATCACATCGAGTTATACACTGTAGGTATATATATGTAACGCACGCAACGGCGGCCTTTTTGTGTTTGCGCTGCGCACCACGAATATTATACTCTTGCAGCTCGACAGCCAACCTTTATTTCGTACTTAGCTAGTATATTTCCTCCTCGGGGGCGCACGTGCGGCTGGTTTTCCACTCATCGGCGATATATTATGTATGTACATAGGTACGCCTACTCACTATACTACACCTCCACCGACGTCTGACATCGTTTTCTCTATCCTAAATCGCTGACTGCAAAAGACAACTCACACGTGGTTGTTTAATATAGTTCGTCAACCTTTTATCACACTATAGGTTGATTCTTTTACATCGTTAACATGCAATTCTTAGGAAATTTGAGTAATTTATTATTATTTTTTTTTTAACGTTTATGAATCTGGTATTTTAAATTGTCAACATTAATACCCAACTTAAATATTAAAGGACATTGTATTTATTAAAAATTGTATACAGCACTATAGGATCGCGATTATACAGTCTTCCTGTATACACGAACGATCGATACACTTTAATAATGTTCTATAGAAGACCGCGGAATTATAATTATCATTAATTTATAGTACTTCACTACATATTATAATATGTGTATTTCATTATATTATAATAAGAATCAGGTAACAGCTGTTATAAATTCCCAATTCAAAAACCCAAAAAGTTCGAAAAAGATTACTGCAGGTTATAACAAAACAAGTAACTTTCTGAATTTAAAATTTGTGAATGCTAATCATCTTGCATTGTGCTAGTCTATGTATCAAAGTAGGATAAGTTAATAACTTTGTTTTACTACATGTTATTATAATAATTGTTTGTTCGCAGTTGAACAATTTCCTAAAGGATATGTTAAATAAAAATCCGTGTATGTAATATGCGTATTAAGAATTTTATTTCTCCAAGGGTATAAAATTTAAATTTAATTTAGCAAGTTCAAACATTTTTATATAATAATTAACTCGTAGGTAGGTGTTCAAGAAACTCTCAGAAAGGGCGAGAATCGGGATGATTGAATCCCCTCATAAATATACACAACCGATGTGTTTGCCTCGGGTGAATCGGTCGCGTTAATAACAGGACTACTGTCTAACAGAAGTGTAGTATAAGGGATGTCAGTCGTAAAAACAGTTTACGTGTACGCATTATTAATATTGAAAGCGAAGGGGTTTTGTTAACAACAGTGTTCGATCCAGATATATCGTTCATTCTTATCGGAATACAGTATTGTGCAATAGTTAATAATTGTATTATTGTTATTAAAAATAAAAAAATAAATGCTGACGAGCACTTTCCAATCCGTATGTTTTCGATCTCATATTAACAACTACACGTGCTATAATATATATATATTATGTATATATATGTACGTACAATATACACACTATACAGTTATAGAAACTTGACAATTACGATAAGACAAGAAATCGCAATTTATTTAAAACACGAACAAAAACTGAGACGTTATTGATTTTTTTCGTTTTAAGAACAATACTATATATGAACACGTTTTATTTCATTCACTGCTGCCATACATAATTACCTAACTCTTGTCACCGCATTGTAGTCGCTCGCGTACACACGCGCGTAGGTCACGGTCAATAAAACATCGCGTTTGCAGTATAATTATATTACAATTTAACATTTTTACGCGATAATAAAAAAGTTAGCGGCATATTATATTTATCATAAAAACGCGTTATACTATTACTACGGCGAATACGCGAGTATCTACCACTCATAATATGACTATATCGACATTGCTATACTAATATGGATCGGACCGGCGCAATGTATAACCCGTAGCCAAATACACTGAAAACATTTTGATATAATACATTTTATTATACTATATTAATTTATACTACACGTTATAATAAGATATATTGGTTATAGGTCACACGTGAACCAATTTGGGCTTTTTGTTCGCGCAAGTCGTAATAATGAACGTTAACGAAATATCACTGCAAAAGATAATACCTATGCCATTAGCCAGCGCGTCGTTTAAATCACTTCAACGCATATTTGTCGTAGTAGGCATATAACAATCCAATACGGATAGTCGACATCGCAACTATAATATGTAATTTATCCCGTAACAAGTCGAAAGAGATAATATATTATTATGATGTATAATATTTATATTGCTGAATATGATATGCAGGTAACGCGCGTTCGAGGCCATTAAATGGTCACAAATTTTGTCGTCAAAATTATGTAGACTCAATGCGGCGAAATATTATTTATATTATATATATTAATATCGTAGGACGACTGCAGTGTACCAAATTTCGATTTTCAGTATACAAATCCTTTTAAATTAGGAACGCGACGGTCGAGTTTTGAAATATTGCATTTAATATCATCATATTCATAATATATAATTGCATTGCATATATCCATCACACACATTATACATACACGTTGAATGATTTATATGCACAATATCGCGGTCCGTCCAGCAGCTGACACTGCGGACGCTTTGCCCGTTTAAATATCATGTGCGACGAGGAGATGACCGTAATAACTCATTAACGCCACTCGCATCCGCGGACGATATAATATATATTATACAGACACACACATACACACATACGTATTATATAGGCGATAATAATATTAATCCCTTGCGCGTCTCTCCACGACCCCTCTCGAATTTCGTGCCGGGCTGCACCGATCCTGTCCACGATATATTATATTATTATATACAACTCGGATGCTGATGCAGTCTTCAGTCTTGACCTATATGTGCAATTAAATATACGATGCACCGTATAAGCGCGGTACGTGAAATTATATCCACACGCAATCATAATAATAACGCGATTTATTATAAAAATTATATTATGTGTACTCGTATTATCCTATCGTCATTGTACACATGACGGTAATAATGTTATAAACGATAATTGTATATAATATATTATATTATAGGACGTGGACGTTAATGGCCCTCGATGTTCACGGGACCGTATCCCGACAAACAATAACACACGGGGAAAGAGATAACGCGTGTGCGAGGGATTGACGCGCGCGCGAGCCCAACCCTTGTGTGATATTACAATATATATAGTGACTGCGATTCACGCGTATATTATTATACGTGTATATACTGTATATAGTAAACATGTAAAGAGTGAGAGAGAGAGCGTGTGTGAGAGAGAGAGAGTGAGAGAGAGATAGATAGATACGGGGAACAACCAACCCTCTTCCTATCTGCTGCCGTCGACCCTTCTTCCACAACACACAAACGCTGCACAAAACGGCATCAGACAACATGTGTCAATGATGCGGGAAATTAAATAATTCCGAGAACGTGCGTGCGAAGGGCGGAAAATCGACGGGGACCCCGTAATAAATCAAACTCCGGTAAACTGTTGCAGGTTTTCTTAACAAAAACTCGATGCCGACAAAAGACGTACATCGAAACAATGCCCAACTATCCTATATTATAATATTACATATATGTTTATGATTATTAATTTATTTTTGTGTACGCGATCAAAGTTTCTCGGGCGTTTTCTATGCCATTCACCGACAAGGGCATAAAGATGATCGTTGGATATAAATAATTATTTTTATAAAATATACGTTAATTACGTATCACCTTCTAATTATAACATCATAATTGTCAATATTATTACTGTATCACGTATGAATACAATCTTCGGAATCGTTTCCCTACTAAACAGCATAATACGTCTAATATACCTACTGAGGGTGACGAGGTCGGTTACGACAACAATCGCTAACATAGTAACATTATTATTATTATACTAAGCGTTCCTTACTATAAACTTTTTTAGGCATATCCTATAGTATTACATCACAGTAGTTTCAATACAGCGCGTGCGGTGCGCAAATATCGTACTGTCGAGGGAATTAATAAAAAAAACGAAAGTTTTTCGAAAAACAAAAAAAAGAATGAAAAACACTCGCAATATTCCGAAGACGACGTTCGATCGTAAATAATAAATGGAAAAGTGGAGTTTAATTTGTACATCGGCCCGAGGGTGTCACGTGCTGCACACATATTATATAGTTGTTTAGGATCGGGACACAATGTATAATATAATATGTAATTCCCTCTCTTTTGTCTTTCAGCCCTTCTCTTGTATAATTGGCAACATGATAAACACGTACCTACTGTGTTATTTTTTTTTCAGTTTCATTCGTCCAGGAGGGGAACGAATAATCTTATAAGTTATATCATAATGTTAAGTACAGATAACTGTCCGTGCGCGAAACGGCTATTTGAGATCAAAAAATAAAAAAAAAACCACCCCTCATAAAAATCTTGACAGTTCAACGTCTTTTTTCATTTTTTTGATTTTGCACAAAGTCACGGTTTAGTGAACACTTGACGTTTTGCATACAATTTCAATACATCTGCAGTTCGCGAATACGGTCGGGGAAAAAATTATAAATATAATAATTTGAATACGACGACGACGGTTTTTACCTGTTTTCTTAGAAGGTATATAATATTGTATAGGTATATTTTATACGTTTGCAATTTATTATGCAAAAAAAAATAAAATACATAATAAGGACTCTGATTGGGGGGTCCACTGCACACGGTATATGAGACACTCGAATTATCAACCAACCCCGAATTTCTTGCTCTCTCTCCGCTCGTCAGCTTGAACTATTTTTCCGGTCGTCAGGCCACGAGCAAATAAACAAACAAAAAAATAAAAAAAACCGACTTCTCTCTTCTCCAAGACCACTCGAGACGGAAAACGAATCGTTTTTCCGCTCCGGTGAAGTTTGAAAAGGTGGAGCTTGGTTGGCGGGTCTTGTCCAATTAGCCAAACGCTGGTCCCGGATCTTTCATTTCGTGTGCGGTTACGAAGGCGTGGTTATATATACCGACCTCAACTTGCACGGGGAAAACACGATATTATTTTATGTACTTGCGGTCAGTTTCAAACAGCCTGCAGTCAACGTTTCGCTCGAATTTTTCACATATCCCTTAAATTATATAAATCGTCTAACGGTTAAATATAAAAAAAAATAATAACAACAGAGAAAGTAAAGCAAGCAAAATATACACACAAGAAATGCCAAAAGGCTAAAACGAAAAATCGTCGTCAAAAACATCAAACGACAAATATTCGGACCGAAATCTTTCCGGTTTTCAATATTTCAGAATAGGTATATCGTATATATTAATATCTGATTTGCTCTGCTGCGGGTAGTTATCGATCGTGGAGTCTGAATAAAGTAGTATATTATACAAAATACATGACTCGTAGAGCTATATACTATATACAGCACTACTGCAGGGACTATCGTCGGGATATTCGCACGCACAGATTGGGTATTATTAAAACAATATTTTCTTCAAGTGACTCGGTGCGGAGAGGGGGTGGCGGCAGTGGATGATGGTGGGGTAGACGGAACCATTCGGCGGAAGAGGAGAAAAACCTGAGCCAAATCGACGTTACCGCCGCCGCCGCGAGTGTTTTCCGTTACGTTTAACTGACAAATCAGCAATGGCGCAACAGCCTCCGCGCGCGCGAATTCCTCCGCGGAAATGATTGAGATGAATGGTGCCACGTCGCCTCCACAAATGGTAAAAACCCTCGTGATTTTAATAAATAACGCGTGTACACACATACATACAACATTATATATATATATATATATATATAAGCCAATTTTTCACGAAATCATTCCGGGCCCGTGGATAGCATCACGCTCCGAATGGTTTTTACAGATGTGTGAATGCTGATAACAGATGACGCTGAGGCAATATCCGCCGCCAAGTGTAATATTATACTATATACTTTGATTGATGAAAAACCATTATTGCTGTGTGCGTAATGCGCGCGCGCACACACATATCCACCCCCCTACCCGCCGACCATACGTCCTGCTGCTGCTACGACGTCGTCATCATCGTTGTACATATAATATTGTACCTAAGCACGGAAAAACAAACAAATTTTGAATTGAGTTTATAGAACTGCCGCCATTATCACGCTCACGTCTTTGTCTGGAAAATTAATCGAAAATGGGTTTCCTTACCCTCTGCCAATCACACGGAAGACATACAACTCTGCAGTATAATACGCACCTATGTCTCGGTAATACCTATACGAGTTGTTTGTTCGTTGTTTTATTTCTCGTTAAAATTACACTTCATAGTATTATATTAATAATTGTCAGATAAATATTATAAATACATTTGAGCTGTGGTATTTATGAACTTTTGAACTAAAAATACATTTATTCGAAACCATGCACCCTATCGGGTGTGAAATGAAAATAGCATACAATAATATAATATTCGTGTACTCGTCAGTTTTCGCGTGCAAACGAGAGTACGACTTGGAAACGAACGATGCGAAATAATATTGACAACACGACGTGGAAGAAAAAAACACCGACTATGCCATCGAGATTTGAGACTATAAACAGGAGTAAAAAATAAAAATGTAACAAATAATAAATATATAAGTATCGTACGACGAAACCGTAATGAATAAAAATTAATTGTATACAAAGTACTTGAATATCGAAGGGTGTTAACGTTTACACTCTTACACAGTTACCTACACGACCTATCTGTTTTTATAGTTGTATACACATTTTTCAAATGTGCAACATTATTACATAACGCACTCGTATCGTATATAAGTACTTACAGTTAGATGCGCGCTTAAAATATGATTTTGTAATGTAATAAATTGGTAAGCGTTAATAACGAAAAGGTATGAAAGACTATATTATAGTAATATAATAATATACGAAGAGTGCATTGTCATATTTTGTCGAACCGTGTTCGGTTGTCCGCGCGACACTCGATTTAGCGATAAACGAGAGCGGTTGTCTGTACCTAACTTGTATATTATTATAAAATACAACACATAATATGCACCTAAGCGACCTGTCTACGGTTAACTAACCATTTATACCTGTTAAGTCGAATAAGCAACCAAGCGATCGTGAGTAAGATCGGCGTTGGTGCGCGTGACGCGATAACAACGCGTTTTCGGCATTCTACTTAGTGTCGTCGACCGTGGTACACGTCGGGCATTCAAAGGGACGCTAAAATGTATGATAATAACGAACCCGTAACCAGGTATACGACACACGTTATTATTATTGTAGTACTGTCGTTATCCACGAGCGCCGTCGTATCTCGGTAGTTTGCGTTGGTGAGGGGGGGGTGGGGGGGGGGGGGGTGGTTGAACGGCGGTATGGTGGAAAGGAATACTCGGGTAAGTACTCTCCGGATCGGCGTCTCGTCGTCTTTATACACGCCGTTGTCGTATATACATACGCGTGTATAAACAGGTGCGATTGTATGAGAATACGTGTAGTGTGTGTGTGTGTGTGTGTATACATATATAATATCGTGTTATGTATACTGCAGCAGTGTGAGCATACCTCGGAACAACCCATATGGCCATGATGGAGGTACGCCGAAAATCGCGTCAAGAAATTATCTCTCGACATTCCTGCATCCGCGCGTACACTGCAGCATAATAACATAGATTATCGCGGGGATTTCACCATAATATATTATATTATATTATATTATTATTATTATGGATGCGCGCCCGGGCAGAATATAATAAGCGTATATGTGTGCCCGCCTATAGAACGTATTATATATATGTATATGATATAATATAGTCGCAGTAGTCTTCCTCGTCGCGGACTGCACACTGTAAACCCGGACCGCCCGCCGGGGGCAGATGATACCGACCATAAAATTCGATCAGTTCACACCTCGGCCGTGGGGACAATGGGTTCGCGGACATTAGGCGGTCGGATTGTGTGTGTTCGTGTCCGTATAATATGTATATATTGTACATATATGGATAGATACCTACTACCAGCGGCATATTATAATGTATACAGCGTATGCACATTATACGCGCGGCTCAATGCGCGGCGGTGGTGATAATATAATATTATGTATAAGCGCTGCACTCATACACGCCACCGACGAATATATAGGTGCCGGCGAATTTTCCAGTTGACCGGGCGGACAAATTTTAATGAACCAAAAACGAGACGAGTTTGCCCGTCGAAAATCTGCACAATGACAATACATTATATCGTGTATACATCGTTTGTACATATTATAATAATCTGTGCGGGGTGTCTCATATACTGGGTTTGCACCCTGCCAATAACATATTTCGAGTTTTGAACCGTAATAATGATAATAAAATATGATTTTGGACATTACCAATGCTTTTGGTTTGCATAAACTGAAAAATAACACAACACTAATTATAGATATAAGTTGTTGTTTTGAAGGTTAGGCAAGAGGAGGATATTACATAATTATACTATATCGTATATACATAAACGACGTTGCACATCATAATATAATGTAAACCAAATACGAACTTCGACTGGTAATAAATAATAATATTTAGGGGACTCGTCCAAACATTCCTATATATAATACTTTATCTATTGTTTTGCGTGAATATTATATACTTACAAATATTTTTAAACCTTCGCGGCAAACAGACCGCTGCAGCCAGCGGTAAAACGCAGCCCGTAGCCACGTACATTATTGAAAAGGGATCGAACCGACAACAATCGGAGGTTTTATACTTAAACTCTCTCTTTTACTCGGGCGCGCGCGATCACCGAGTCGGGGTGAACTGCAAACGGGGGCGGCCTATATACGGCTTATATTATATACATACATATTATATATAGTGATTTCGGTGAGGTGTTCGCACGTATCTTATTATACGCGTACACACATATTATCGCGTATATATATATGTATATATAATTGTATCGGTTGTGCGTAGATGTGTGAATGAGAGTGTGATGTGAAGCTAATCTCGCGGAGATCCCCTGCGGGGTCATCCGACACCTCAGCGACATTATATTATATCCGTCGATTCGTCCCTCCGACAACTGTCAGAGTGTGACGTTTCTTTTTTGCAGCTTCGCACCTTTTGTGCGTACCCGCACCGCGGCGATAGTTTCCGTTGGCGGCGTGCGTTTCCGAGATCTAGCACATTTTTTTTTTCACAATATTTATAGCGATGTTACAGTTATACATATAATATTGTATATATATATACACATACATTCACTCTTGTCCCGCTCGACGACGGTGTTTACTGTTATTTACCCATATACATACCCATAGGTTTAGACTGGCGCGAGCGCAAGAGGAGAATAAGAAGATGAAAAAAAAGGGGACCAAAATTACGTATATAATATAGGTACGGTATACCAACGACGGGCTGAAACGATTTTTTTTCTTATATAATATATTGTTATTTATGTAGTTTGCACGTCACTCACCTCCCAGGCGAACCGCGAGTCCACCGGCTTCGGGCCCCATTTGCCCAGGAACGGTCCGTACTTGACACCTTTGGGGAGCTGGGTCTTGGTCCATACGCCACTTGCGCCAGCGTTCCGCAACTCCACGTTGTACGGCATGGCGGCCGCGTTGGCTGGCAGCTCGAAAAAGTTGAAACTGTTGTTCAAACCCGCACCGATGACGCTACCAACCTCGTCGACAGCCGCAATCGTGTCTTTTTTCCCGTTGTTGTTGTTGCTGTTTGCGCTGCTGCTCCGGCTCCGGCAACCGTCTCCGACGACGACGACGCCGCCACCGCCGCCGCTACTGTCACTGGACAACGAACGCTCGTCGTCGCTCCGGCCGGCGTCCGTGTCGCCACCGCCGCCACCTCCATCGTCGCTACTGCCTGAGAAAACGTGAAAAAAGTCGTTAAAATCTCCTCAGATAAACATACACTTATTACACACAAAGTGCGTGCCTATATTAATATATGAGTAATGTGAATCGTACATATTTATCAGGGACAGCGTACTTTATATAATATACTATGATGTACCTTTAACTTTTTAGTGGTATCTATGGACCAACTGAGTATACATTTTAATTTGAACCAAATGAATATCGAAATAAATCGGTACCTATAAAATTGTATTTTGTCTTTAAAGGCTTTACTGTGTTTTCCTATATTTTAAATTGGGCGCATAACATACAGTTTTAGTTTTAATCATTTTATAGGTAATATCATGTTTGGCACAAGGAAGCGGTAGATAACAATATTTCAGTGAGCATGAAATATTAATATTTTAATATTTTTCTCGATGTGTATTTTTGATTTTTAAGAACATTTCTCAACAATACTATCACGTACCTATCAATGAGTTTAATAAATGCAATCATTAACATTTAACAGTCGTCAGTCATAGTATAATAATATATACCTATAATACATTATTATTATTGTTTAAAATTATTTACCCTCGGATTATTGTTTTACATATTAAATAACGCTGATACCGTGACAGATCAAATATCAAAACAGTAAACAACGTGGTTATATAAATAGATTTATCGATCAAATAGTGTACCTACCTATTATTATAATATATTTAATGCATTTGCACGTATTATATTTCTGGAAAATTCTGTGAATTTACGAAATTTACATTAACCGTTGGCGAACTCTGCGTTAACCGATATTTTAATGGATTCGATTAAAGTAGGTATATTCTCGAGAAATATGCGTGTTTTTACGAAGGAGCTATGAAACATATAATTTTCGAATGATTAAAAAAAATATTACATCCATAAACCTGACATACAAACCACATTATGTTTTAATATTTATATAATATATGTATAATATAATTACAACTTAATTCATATACCCGGTTTATATAGAGAGCATTTGAGGGAGTTTTTACGAAAAAAAATTTACAATAATTACTTCCAAACACGTTTCTATATACACACACTATCCGACTTTATAAACGCGTACAACAATGTTTGTGACGTATACATATGAAAGCCGTTGAATTTCATAGTATGCACGTGACAAATATCGAGGGACGCATTATAGCTGGTAGTGTGTATAAAAACGTGAAGGTGAATATAATGTAATGTATACAATATATTATAATGCAATATTATTTTATTTTGTAACGAGTGAAATATAACGATAATTGCTAAAGGTCATGTAAGGGAAACTTTTTAATAACGAAATGGGTACCTATATAATTTTGAGAAAATGATATACAAACCACTGCTTCTGTATTTAAAACATCTGCATCATATTATTATACGCGTATTAAAATATTATATATATAGGTATTACTATAGTATGCTTATAATCGTTTTGACTTTGGGCGCAATACACAGTTGACTGTTGGGCACATGCAGCTCGTAGTCACGGGTCTTGACGTCATACAAGACATCATAAAAAAAGACAGGCAATCTCTATCTTGAGGTTTCTGTATCGCACATTCAAGGTCGACAGTACAAATATTTGTACAAATCGTCCCCGCGCCGATTTATTACCCTGGGATCAACAGCTCGTTGACGACATTGTTTAATAACACTCTTTTGCGGTTTCAAAGATTGTGCCACAAGGTCGAAGTAAGGGATATTGTTTTGTTTTTATTTTTATTTTTTTTTTACAGCCAAATCCCCTAGGAGACATGATGTTTGGACACCAGGCGAGATTAAAAGAAGCAAACACCGTCTGTCCCAGGCCTAATCGTGTAGGATTTCTTTCTTATCACTACTCGAGCACTCGGCGGCTTCGAGGTCCAGTCAAGACAAAAAATAAATACTGCACTAATAATAATAAGTTGAGTGTTTTTCGTAAAACGTTTATATACGTAGATATGATACACGATTACGTATACTTACGAAGTGTCAACAAATTATAAAATAAAATGATAGAGAAAATCATAGAAATAATTAATATTGTCAGTATTTTCTCTAACTATTCAAATATTACAATCTATTACAACCAATATTGCATGGAGTAAACACAAGATACGCAAAAACAATTTTATCATAAATAGATCTAAAAAAAACACATGTGGAAGATATTTTAAAATAATTGGAATCAAATTATGTAACAAAATACCATCTTCCGTAATAAACCTACCATTTAATTTATTCAAAAAAAAATTTTGCAATAGTTATTGGAATCTTCTGATTAATTAATAATTTTGTATTAATTTACTCTAATCAATGTTAGTTATTTTAATTTTAATCATGTATAAAAAATAGAAGTGTTATTTTTTATATAATTTGTTTTAGAACTCCTAGGCCCCCACACGAGTTTTCTATTCATTTTCATATGGAATTAAATTAAATAAATAAATAATAAATATTAGTCTATATAGGTACACATATTATGAATCACTTATAATTACAAATAAACAAATAAAATATTGGATAAAGGTATGGGAGGTTTAGAAATAATAACTACGAACCTTTACAAATCACGGTGTGTAAAACAGCGTTTGTTATTTCTTTAACTCGATAGTAATAAATCGTGTGACGCATTCGATGACTAAATTACGATATGAGTTATCAAAATTGTTTATATTTATCGGATCAACAGAATCACACCATTACCGCGAACTTAAAGATGCTGAACACGCTACGTAAATCGTATCCAAACGCATATAATATATATATATACAAAAAGTACACATAAATATTGCATTGTCCCGATAACTATATAATTACAGTGATTATTATCGTAACGACAACTAGGTTAGCGTATAATAATAAAAAGTCAGGCTCGTTAATGGCGTTTTCGCTCGTTTAATATACGGTCATGCGGTAATATTATATTGTTATTATATTATTATATTATATATACGTTCATGAATAATAGCTGTACGCGAAGCGAGTGTTCAATGGGAACCAAGTAACACGATGAATGGAAATACTTTTGAAAAAAACATATATGTAGTAATCGATCGTACAAACGTTATCGTGGTTATTTCTAAGTAATCGGAACCGATATGAGGAAATTTACCTATTATTATTCCTTTGATCACCGGTAAAGTATTCACGTAATAATAATATTAATGATAGTAAAAATAATAAGTATTAAATAGTACAATAATAATATTATAACGATTATTGATATTTTCCAACTCGATGTGCCAATTCGTCAGCCCATTATATCAAGAGCGTGTTATAATATTATATACTTCGACAGGCAAAACTTGCAATATTATTTTTGTCAAATAGCGATATAAACACGTGCAATTTTCCAATGCATTAAATCTTTACGCACACGTCTTGTTATCGACGATCTAAGTATTTCGGTAACACATAACGCTCACATGAATCGCATAATGTGTATATTTTAACATTTATTAATATACAATAAAATACAATACACATAATGTGACATAGCAGGTACCCATCTATTATCTAATATGGTATATAATTTATTATACATAATTAATAAATAGGCATTAATCGGCGAAAACGACAACGGCCGTATCATTTTGTAATGCAATGTACAGTATATATAATAATTATTGTCGTATATAAAATATTATATAATATTATGTGTGAAAACAACAGCTATTGTTAATATCTGGTTTAATAATTATAAATAAATGATTGGTATGACATTTAATTAAAAACGCTTATTTAGCGTGATGAAGAATCATCAAACCTTTCAAAATTAAAAATAAAAAAATTGTATAGATATATAGGTAGTATTGATTATCGAATATAATAACTTTGATTTCATAACATATAGTTTATTATAAAATCAATGATAATATTATATAGACAAGGAAATTGGTTGTCGATCCAAAAGTGCTTTATTACTTATTTTAAATTGACACGCGGCGAATCGCAATGATATTATAATGAAGTTTTGACGTTTTTAAAGTGCGCGTTTGAACTTTGCTCCCCCGTGGCTATTACGTGGGGTAATTATTTTTAAAGTGTTGATTTTTATATTTTGCCATAGTCTCCCGTGAATTGGTGTTTTCAATATTTTGACGGATTTTTACGGTCCGCGTCCGTTACGCACGAGGGGACTATATTTGTGGTAGCGTGTACGTACGTGAAATTGTCTCATGGAAACCTGTTCAGTCTATAAGAACCGTCGCAATCGTATATATAAATCGCAATCGTGAGGGGACTATTATATTATTGAGACATGCGTGTATCGAGGTTTCACGGTGTATAGATATTATACTCCCCAAAAATATAAGTAAGCAATAAAAAAAATTGTCAAGCATCATATATATTTTTTTTAGTACAATATATATATCACGCATGTACACGAGTTATTTATACGGTCTAACGTAAAATTTGATCCAACTATATATTATTTAGAAGACATTTTTCACACGACGAGTGTCAATAATATAAATACATTGGATATTTTGGTATATTTAATATACTTTGTAATGTAATATATTATAGGTATTATATAAATAATTTGAAACTTATTTTAAATACAATGTTTAAAAAAAAATACTATTTTAAAATAATCATACTAACTTAAATTAAAATATCAAAAAAAACCTGCAGAAGGCCCTATAATTAATATATTCTCAACTTTAAATATGGTTGTAAATATCAGGATCAATTCATGGTTTAATTAGTATTAAAAAAAAAGAGTAGTAAAATGGATTACCTATTATAAATGTAAAATCTGGTCTTTTGTGAGTATCTATGTAAAGAAGACAATAACAAATTCGTGTATAACCTCCTCATCAATCAAATAAACTATAGTTTTTTGTAGATATCTTAAATAAATATTTTTGCATATATCTATATGATGGTCCATATTTTAATTTTTTTCTTAAAACTAATAACTATATACGAACCAGCTGAATATCCGGGTTTCACCAATGAGAATTATTTTTTTGTGTTAAATCCTATATAATATATGGTATAATATACGCTATACCTGGTGTACTTGAGTGAATCTCAGTTATAGTGTATATCAGTTCACAGGCAAATCAGGGCCAATGATGTACTTTATAGGCTATTTATAGCTTTGGAAAATAATTTGACCTATATGGGCAAATGAGCAACCGTAAGTCACAGATGATTGAATTTAGCACTTGGTATATTTTTAACTTGGTTTTAACTACTATTACTCTCTTAACTTTTCTGACATAGCTAAAAACAATCTTAGAGGTTTTTGTCAAATTCAATTGAGTAGATTAGTATAATATAAATTTTAGTGGCGCTACACATATACATTTGTTTTAATAGGTATACTTTTTTTCTTTATTCGGGGCCATAAGTGTGACAATTTGATACATGCTTAAACCTGATCTACCCGTGTAACCAATGATCACCATTTATATACAAACAAATTTCCACTGTGAATTTTAAGATCCATGTTTTATCACCTCTTTAAAATGCCGATATTGGAAAATCCTTTCTTATTGCGCTTCTAGATCATTAGAGGAACCACTATTCTAAATTTCAAGTAAGCACGTTTTGTAGTTTTTGAGATATAGCGATGTATGAGCGAGTGAGAGGTATTTGGATTATGTATATAAACATATTTTTATATAAACATAATAATCATCAATACTTAGTTACCTATATACCAATACCTATAAGTTATACACTAAAGTTATACACTCGAGTTAAAAATATAATACCTAGATATAGTATACATATTATAGTAATGAATAATATACTTCATAGGTAGACAGATTAGTAAGCATCCGATATCTGCAGGCAACCTGCACATCATATAGATATGAAAACTAATATTTGCTTAAATCGTATGTTCAAATGAATCCATAATAAAATGTTCATCTTTACTTTGGGTATAACAAATTACCTTGATAAAATCATCAATATAATACTTATTCCTATATATACTATACGTCTATACTATTATTTTGTTATTCGTATGCACCATTATTATCGATAGTGCAGGAATAATATGGTTAGTGGTTATTCGGTAATTCCATTCAATACAATAATAATATACTATCCCCAAACTAATGTCGGCCTATATACGGGCTGCATGTACGATGACCTGATTGTCTATTTAGACATGAACGATGAACCATACATTCTTCGTATGAAATGACCGAACAAATGTTCAGTTTACATTGATAATTCATATGAAAAAAACCTAAAATATATTAGATTAAATATATTATCTACATTCTACACGGAGTGTCACTAACGAACATATAGATAATCTACGAGCTTCGAATACTCACTTAATTAGGTAGAACAATATTAATAAGTCATAAGTGATAACCGTAAAGATATGTGAGGATACATTCTATTTATATTTATATTGTACATTATAAACATCTAATATGTTTAATTTTAACATTCACATTTTAAATTTAACGTTAATGTTTGCTATTACGTCTTCATAATATATTATATTGTACTAACATGATTAATTAAATAACAACAGTAATTAGGTCTGTATATAAAACTATTAAAATAATCAATGATTAAATCAACAAGTAATGATAAGTATATAATATAGAAGAACTGAATCCTTGTGAAATGTCAATTTAGTAAAGCCAATTGATACCTATAGATATAATAATAGTCTTTTGTTGTAAATATAGACGAATTGTATTTATATTTTTGCCTTTATTTCTGATAAACGTATTTTAGTAGTTAATTATTATTAGGTACACGTACACTATATAAGTACCTACAGCAATTTTAAAAGTCATGTATAATAATACTATTGGTGGACCTACAATAATACTTTGCAATATTTAAATATTAACTATATAATATTATATATAACTCACTTAACAACAAAAAATAACATAAATCATAGGTATAGATGTCACGGATCGATTATAATGTTAATAATTAAAAAATACTTTATACTTGCATAATATGAGATTATAATAATATATAAAAATATATATTACCTATTTATAGAGTTACTGATTATATTATAATAATAAAGACTCACCTCTGCTCATGTCAGCCTTGACGGGGTGGGGGGACGTCGAGTCATACACGACTGCTGGCTCCAAGAGGCTGCAAATAAACTTTTGATGTCACTCCGAAAAAAAAAACAAACCACTCCGTTCGATCCGAAGACGAATAACCCACACGGGACGTGTGTATTGTCGCTAATATAGCCGGCGAGTGTGTTGCACAATCGGGAAAATCGTATAGGAGATTAGTGATTATTGTACGAAACCGTATTATGCGCGGTGTTCGACTTAAACCGTTTATATAAATATCTGTATCTATCGATAAATGTAAAATAAATCGACCAGGTGTGACAAAAAAATAATAACAATATCGTTGTAAGTAAATAAAGTTATGATAGGCCGTCAAAAAACATACCGTCGTATAATATTATTATCGACGATAAAAAGAAAATAATAATATATTATGTATAACAGATCAACCGTCCGTGACGACTAAACGACGACGACCGACGACGAATGGTGATAGCGACGGATGATGAGCGCTGCGTTCACCAGACCGCGAACCGGATCGACGCGATCGGACTGTTGACTGCCGGGCCACGAGATCGACGACGCCGAAGCTGTCCCCGGGGTTCGCGCAGCCGGGGTGCGGCGGGGTGGGATGGGTCGGCGGCGGTGGCGGCGGCGGTGTACTACGATGCGCACGCACGCGCTTCCTTTGGGTGCGCCGGGACGTTCGCCGCCGTCGTGCACACACATCGATGCGGTGTTTACGTGAGCGAGTGATGGGCGGAGCCGGTTCCGGAGATTGTGGGCGGGGCGGGCACCCTGCCAGCTGCAATCGGCGATTCCCCACCACCGCCGCGGTGGCGGTCTTCGTCGACGTCGTAGCCTCCACCGCCGCCGCCGCTCATCAACGGCGCTCATCGTCGCTCATCGCCGACGCGCGCGGTCATCCGCGGCGGCCGCCCTTATTCCTTTGCACGCCGACTCAGACCACTCGCCCGTCCCGTTTACGGGGGTGTCTTCACCGCGCCGACAAGCCGCGAGTGAGATTTCATTTTTTCGCTCTTAATTAATATTGTATTATATTATTATTTATTCTTTGAATTTTGCAATCTGATAAGTTAATATAAAATTATATAGGTACGCTATATACGCTATATATATATATATATAAGATCCCGCAGCGTATATGCAATCATTTATATTATATTATAATTATAACGGGCATTGTGTTTACCTATAGGTATATTTACTGGGGCAAACGGTTTTTTTTTGTTGACTTGTTCGAGTTTTTATAATTATTTCGCTCTTCGTTTATTATTAGGGGCGCCGGGCATCGATTTTGCTATACGAATTTGTTATAGTATCTTTATATACATTATTACCAACTCAATATTATACAAATAGGTTAAATACCAGAGTTCTTTAGATCGGTGGTTTTTTACACCCAGTTTTCAAAAGTTTCCTCTTTTTCCTTTTCCAATATTTCAATTAATATAATACATTTGGTTAATATTATGCTAGGTAGTAGGTACCTAGGTATATTTACTCTGCAGTTTGGTATATTAATATAATATATTGTATGCGTATAAATATAGTTATACAAATAATACTTTTACACATAGGTACACCAACATAGAAAATGTGATGAAATATCTAACAAGTGGTTTTATTATATACAACCATCTATACATATATTATAGTACCCATGTAATAAACGCATAATCTGTACGAAACAGAAAATAAAAAAACAATAACTATATCTACGTGGGACTTCAAAACGAATTCGAACAAAATTACGTCTATAATTCTTTAAAGACGTGGTATAAACCAAACATATGTTATTAAATATGTATTTAAAGTTTTTCCACATAGCAAACGAACACCATATTTTTAACTTTTTAACTGTATATTATTATATATAGATATAGGTATATAATATATAACATAGGTACCCATATACACTATAAGGATATTTTCTGATGGTCGTGTAAACTTTTCTAACTGCATATAACAATACTTCGATTTGAATATTTTTCAACCACAAAAACAATAGCTATAGGGTCGACTTTTAAGTCGTCTATCAAAACATAATATTTAACTCTTGTTGTATGTACCTATAGTATATATACAATATATATACACTTAATTTATAATATATAATAAAAGTTAACGTATTATAATTTATATAACACCATTTTATGTACATCACTGCTGCAGCTTACTGGTATACTGCTAAACTGCTTTACTATTATATATACCCAAACTAAGTCCGCAACCAAAAGGCAAAAACCAATCTCTGAGGTAGGGAATATTTTTTTTGTAGATATTTCAGGACAAAATATTATCATAATATTCAAAAATAAAAACTTTTTTATTCTCTTTATGACTGCAGATTTTATTTTTGCGCTTTTACGAAAATATATCATTCTTAATACCTACAATTGTCAATAAACAATATTCACTCCTATAAAATTTTTCTACTACCTATTAAAAATGTTGGGGGTCCGGACCCCGGGACCCGCTCACCATAGTTACTGACATGATTATAAATAGATTTAGCCATGTTATACGTGTTTAATAGCGGGCGTTTACGGTTTTCGAATACCGCATTTCAAATTATTACCTATGTATAGGTAATATGAAAACGTGTAACTCGAGTATTTTACTTTTCATGATATTATATATATATATATATATTTACTGTCAAATTGCATACGACCCAACGCTATGATGTATTACAAAATATCATGTCTAACTATATAGCTCCTACGTTTGCAAATTCACTGCAATTAGTAAAATACTGTTGTGCGCGTAATATGCTCACTAAGATAATATTATAATATATTATATCAAGTAAGTACCAATCGGTATTAAGAGGACGTTTCACCCACATTTGTTGTGTCCGTCTAACACACGTATGGCATAGCAAAAACTGTTTTGCGCGGGAAAAAACTGAGAAGGCTACATGCAGTCACAACTAAGAAACAAAATAATCACCACATAAAAAGTAGAACTTTGGGCGTGCAATATCGTTTTTATTTTTTTGATATCACTTATACGAAAAAAGTTCTTATTGTTTCAAAAACCATTATTATTTGTGTTTTTCAAACTTTAATAACTTTTTTGAAGTTCCGATATCGAAAAACATAAAAACGATATTGCACAGCCAAAGTTCTCATTTAAATGTGGACAATGTGGTGAAAATATAATTTCTTAGTTATGACTTATGACTGTAGCCTTCTCGGTTCTTTCCCGCGCAAAACAGTTTTCGCTATAAGTATGCCGTATGTGTGTAAGTCGGAGATAACAAATGCGGATGAAACGTCCTCTTAAAGTATCTATTATGCAGATACTTATGATCTTGAAAGTTTGGGAACGACAAAAATTGAGGATGTGGATTATTGTGAACTGTGGGGGAACGTGGTAAAAGCGCGCTAAAAGCCTTCATTGCCTGTAAGCATAAAAAAAAACAATATATACTTATTAACCTATATTGTTCAATGTTCTATTTATAGCTTATGTATATATAATATATTATGTAATCATACCTTTTATATTCCTAAACACTATTTTTTAAACTGTGTATAATATATTAATTTTACTATTAATTTAATTTATATACATAATAGTATAATACATGTATATATTAGCAGTACCTGTAATATCTAGAAGGCAATAATCAAATGGTCGCACGCTTATATAATGCCTATATCATATAAATATATTATAATATTTATGTGTGTGTGGTGGGGGGGGGGGTACTATATTTACTATATATATATATATAATCTATAGATTATAGGTAAGGTATATACTGGGCACTGGCTTACTATATAATATAAATCTAATATTTTTTGTCATTGCTCTTGTACTTCATCCCTTATGCATAAAAAACTTATTGTACTCTTACATAACATAATTATTATGTGTGTAATATAGGTATAACTATATATATATATCCGACACACACGAAAATGTATAGTCGCAGATGACTGTAGCTAACCGTCCCATGTATACAGGGTATATACCTAATATATATATATTATCCGCCAACTATAAGTGGGCTGTTCTAAATAATAGCTCATATTATATAATATATGCACCTACCTATAAATTGGCTAAGTATATACCACCACAACAATAATAATAATATACCTATATAATATTATATTGATATACATTATATTTTGTTTTATATATATATCAATAACTATATATAGTGGTATGTATTATTAAAGGGAACAGATTCGCGTATTTTTCTTTCCAGTTTCCCACGACGACAACGTGTCCGGTCGATAATTGCGGGCCACCGTCACTTACTTGAATAATATATATATAAATGATCCACTACAGTATAAATAATACATAATAATATATATGAACTAAACGTAATAATATAAATTATAATCGGTCGTTTATTCTTGTGGACGAACACCGCCGCCGATGCGTTGTGTATAATATGTACCTATGTGTGTCTGTGTGTGTGTGTATTAATGTAGAACAACGAAAATCCGTTGGGGCCGGATGTCGGGGCTACCGGAAGTCATTGGCGCAGTAATAACATATATGCACACAAATCGCGCGGACGGTCCCCCGCGCGACTCCTGGGCGGCGATGACATGAAGGCAATTGTTATCTGGGGACCGCCCGGCGCTTTCATACGTCAATCCGATTCCGTCGTCGTCGTCTCCACGTGTGCGTGTGTATTCGGCAATATACTAATAGCACATATACTCACATATTTCGTACATAGAGACAATCGACGAATTTTTTCATTTCATTTCTCCTCACCTATACTGTAATACCAGTTTTGCTTTATATTATCCGTGTGTATGCGTGTGTGTACCAATGCATCGCTTTCGGGCCGTTGACGCTTCGCGAATGCCTCCACTCCTTAACCCCCTTACAAGTTTATCCAATACTTATACCTATACTGAAGTGCCATACAGCATATAGGTATAATACTGCATATTAAATAATATTATTATTTAATAAGTATAGGTGTAAAAGCTGATTTAAACTCAAACAAATGCACCATGTACACTATCGTGATCGTTACATTTTTACTTAGGTATATTTTCATTTTATATAGGTAGGAGGTGTACACAGTAGGGTGTTTATCTAGAGAACTTTACTGCATTGCAGTTTGCATCTTTTGACATTTTTTATTTTCTAGGTCTTTTTTGTCTGTTTTGGTCATTTTCTTTTTTTTTTCTTAGAAATGTTCTACACGTTTTATATAGATGAGGTACCTATACCTCATACAACTTAGGTACTTCAAGATATTTTATTTTGACATTTTTATAATTTTGAAATTTTTATTGCGTCAGTTTTTTTTAGAGTTTTTACTGAATTTTCTAAGATTTTAAGTTCATTAAATTCACACCCCTAAATTTAAAGTATATAATGCCGTCACAGTTTTCAATATAGTTGTAAAGTGATCGTAAAGTACCTACACGAATGATATAGCTATAGTCTATAAACAAGCAGTTATATATATATTATACGTAATACGTATATACTAGCTACATACAACAACTTTTTTGTTTTACTTCATAGAACCTATATGTATACCTATATCATATATACCGAACACTGTAGCAGTATTATATTATATAATATTATATATATTATGCTATATTAGGTTTATATTAAGTGAACGAGGTGTTTTATCTACATTTAATATATATGATATACTAACCATTATTTAGGGTGAATATCAACAAGTATATATATATAATGTTTAAGCCCCTCTCGTTGTAATAGCGTCGTTTTAAGCGCGAGTCACGCAAATCCGAGTGTTATGCGTTTAACACGCGTATATATATACAAGAAGCGTATCACTAAAACATATAATGAGATTTATCGCTAGTCCGACGATGAGAACCTATATACTTTTACGATATGTATATTATATACCTATATATATTATACAAAAGTGAGTATAACTAAACCGCTATATCCGGGTCGTCGTCCCGATGCAGTGGTAGTTATTTACGGTAGAAAAAAGCTGTTTGACGATTTTAATCGGTGTATATAGTGTAGGTATATCGTATTTATATACCACGGTATACGCGTAAAACGTGTACTTGTCTATAAAAGGGGAAAAACGAATTTTCAATTAACTTAAAAATAAAATAAAAACAATTCACAGAGCTAAGCTAGTTTTCAAATGGAACCTATATGTATATAGTATATATACATATTACATAAGTAGGGATTTATAGCTGCATCAGTGCGCGACTGCACGTCACGGGCGAAAAGTAGATTTTATTCGAGTGGTACAACGTGCAGGTCCAGAGTCTGAAGATTCGTGGCGACGACGGTAGGTAAGTAGGTATATAGCGTCGGCGGCGGGCGTCGTGTGGTAAATCGCTAGCCGATCGATATCCGCGACCTTTTCGCCACGCCCTGGATAGGTAACCTGCAGCGTCCTTATGTATATGTATAATATATATACGTTTGGCGTTGCATCGCGGGCTTTTAAGTTTGATTCGTATTGGTATAGTTTTGTAAGTCATATTTAATTTTTCATCCCTCGGCGTTCGTCCCCCGCGACAAACGACGACGACGTTTAACAATATAACTCCGTATTTTTGTTACTATACTTATTATGGTATTATTGTTATTGCATTGTTATGATTTTTTTTCTGCTCGTCCCCATGCGTACCCGTCGCAAAGTCGCAAAGTCGTAAGACAAGCGCTATAATAATATGTAGGTACACGCATCACACACGTATATTATATCTCACATACGTTGTATAACGGACACAACGTATATTATATTAGTATATATCTGCTGCACGGCGGTGACAACAATTGCGCTAATCAAAAAGCCATTCACGGAGGAGACGGGCGACGGACGGACAACGAGGATCACTATCCGCGTGTGACATAACCATATACGTCTGTATAATATGCACAAGGTAACACGATACCTGACACGACACTGTACGGCATATATACAAACATCACGACGTCGTCTCGCCGTTGTCGTCGTAGATATTATGCACCTATATAGGTACACAAAATAATAATAATATACACATATAAGTCGCGTCTACACTATAATAATATGTTCGTTGATGATCACACGACGAGAGGGTTATACCACTTATATACCTGCAGCTATATAAAATATGTATTGTATATGTATATAAAGTCGTGTGTGTGTATATAGGTATATACGCGCATATACACTCGACCCGCGTATATAATATGTACACATATATAAAAGAAGCGTGTTTTTCTCATGAAGTCACGACGACTTCGCGGGTCCGCAACGGGGGTTACTGGTCTGCGCATATATATATGTATGTATGTATATTTGGTGCGGCGTGTACAACACTGCACCCGTCGCACATATAACGTCAACACAGATAAGTACCGCCGGCTCGCGGTTTATTGTGCTTGTGAAACAGATCGGAAGCGCTCGTATGTTTTATGTCATTGTGCGGAACGCAGCGGAGATCTCTCCAATAACAATAATAATTACTATTGAATTGCACAAGCTGCAAAAAAAATATTAATAATAATAATAATAATAAAAACCGCCGAATAATAGCTGAGCGCGACTATACCTCGCGAGCCCTCCCCCCACCCCTTCGACCGTTCCCCGAAATCCCCACCCGCCGAGATGATCGACGTCGGACGACATAACGGATTTTTAATGGATCGTTTTGAGATGCTGGTTCGCTGACTTTGGCGGATATTATATTATATTGCAGACGCACACCGAGCAAACGTTTGGCAGGTATAGGTATATATAGGTATTATTATATTATAAAGTTATTTAATGTCCATTATACTATATGATATACGAATATTGTTTAAAATAATACCGACGCATTAATATCTTAAAATATACCTATAGGTATACAATATATACATGCAATATATTATATTATTATACGTGTGATGGGTGACGCGAAGAAGTGGGAAGTATGTACATAATATAATACAGCAGCCGCGATAGTTTTTCGGGGGCGCGGTGGGCACGTGCCATTGTGCGGGAAAAGTTTCTATTTTTCTCCTCCCAATGTAAAATTTATATATAATATATAACGACTGGCAGCGGCGGTTCCGTGAGCGCCACAAGGGACGCGGTATTTTTTTTTTCACTCAGCTTTTTCTTTTTCTTCTTTTTATTTCTTTTTTTTTCAATCCGCTCGGAATTGACTTTCGCGATTGAAAAATCTCCTGTTACTTTTATTTATACACAGTGCCTGTGTATATACATACACCACCGACCGATAAGGTCAGCGCGGCGGCTTTTGTAAAGAAGCACGGGCAATAAATGACCCCTCGTCTCGCACAGAAGCTGCAACTAGCATATGTATGTTTTAGATACATTCGGATTTAAAGGATCTTATCTCGGAAAAGGGACGATGATTTTAAAGTCCAGCGTGAACCCATGTGATTCACTGTTTGCTGTATTTTTTTTTTGCAGCGCAGTTCACACCCCCTTTTTCATTTTCAATTGGGTCACGCAGACAATCAATTTCACTAAAGTATTTTGAATTACGTGTCCCTCGACGAACATATTCGAGAAATCCATTTGCAAACAGGCTATGCACGAAAATGAACATAAGCTACCGCTATTTAAACTTTAAAGTAAACATAATTTTAATAAAATATTATGTTTTATGAACACTATAATATAATATAGAATTATATTATTGCAGGCACATTATTTGCACCTATGTATCGACCATAATCTTCTACTCAACTATTTATTCATATTGAGAGTCAAGAATAATCAATTCCCAAACTGACATTATATGGCTTTTTGTGACTTTCATAATTTACTAATAAACTGTGTAAGTACTATAGGTACAGCTCTTTTCTCTATTAGAAGAAATTTTAAATTCTAATTTTCTTCTCAGTACATCTCAACTTTTCCTATACCTACTGGCTTTACTATGTTCTATCCAGAATAAGAGCACACCAGGCGGTCACCGTCAAAATCTGCTTGGCTACGTAAATCTGGTGTACTTTTATTCTGAATAGAGTATAATTCTAATAATATTAACTCAATTAAATCTGTTTTTCATTTCATCCACGATAAAGGTTCCAAAATTAAAAAATGTATGTGATTTGATTCAGGGGCGCCGTGGGTTTGATTTGGGGGCCGTATATCGTTTGCGCATCGTCTGTTTACCTGTGTCAAAATATCGTACATACATCATATGCACATCAAAATTCTAAACAATAGAAGGGTATAAAAATAATTATACACACATATAATATTATATAGATAATGGATAATTTAATATTCATAGGCACAAGTTTTTGTTCAATAAGCATTTAAAGTTAAATGTTGACCAAATTTATAAAAAACTCAACAATTTGCAAATTATTTTGTATTTTAAATTATTTTATTCAACTAAATTTTGTTCAGTTCAATTAGGAATATTACAGTCATAGTTATAATTATAATACAAATATATACATATAGTTTGAGAAAAGCTAAACGCTTTTGGGTATACATCTTTTTTTCAGTTCTATTGTTAAATAATATTAATGCACAAATTATGTACGACCTTTTAAACGATCGATTCACAAACGATGTATAACCCAAAAATCGAACGATGCGCAACTGTCTTACAAAAAAGGTCAAAAATAACAATAGTGATGCGCAAACGACAACCAGTGGATTTGGGGTATCGCAGGGTATACATTAGCGGCCCTATTATCATAATATAGGCCGTATCATAAACATATTGGTCTGCCTTAATTTCATACTGGTGCCGATGCCCGATGTATCAGTTAAATTGAATTAATTAAAACAATTAATATAAGATAAAAATATTTTATAAATAAAGGGATATACATAGACATACTTCAATATTAAAGATATAGAAAGAAAATGTATATTAATGAATATACATAAATATTATACTTTTATCAAAATTATCACTTAAAATATTAATTATTTTTCATCCCTCATAGTGAAGTTAGAAATAACTCCAACATGGTTACATTTCAATTTTCATTGTTATAACTTATAACAATGGCCTGGTGGTAGAAAAATGTGGCCTGGTAAAAAATTTGGCAGCCCTATTTTAAAACTGAAATGGCAACCCTGATTTGCATGTTATTGTGTTTATTTATATTTTTAAACAAACAATTTGAATATAATTTTTGTTAATATTTCTTTAATAAAAAAAAAAATATTTATTTACTTACTTACTAGTTACAATGTGAAGTAACCGTTTAAATATAATTACAACTAGGGCTCGAATTTAATTTAATTTTTTTTGGATTATTTTATATATTGCTAGGTAAACTATATAAATTAATTTTTAGACTTAATGAATGGAGTAGAAACCTATCAAAAGTTTTAACTTTTTTGGTGATTAGTCAAATTAAAGAATACAAAAAATGCATTGATTTTAATTTTTAAATTATTGTAATCTTGCGTGGCCATGAATTCATGACCAACAATATATTTTATGTATCGAAGCCACATTATTTATTTTATTTTACTGCGTAGGTATTAATTGTTTATTTTAGATAATATTTGAAGTGTGTAAATATTTTATATATTTTAAAATTTACAAATATAATATAATACATACCTTTAAAATATACTTAGGTACCTACTATATTTTTCAATATTAGAATACATCTCAAAATATGCAAATTCCAGAATCAAAAATAATCATAATAACAACTGCATACAATCAGTAGCTTATTTTTTAAGTATGAGCTCAGGTATAACAATAGATTTTGTTTAAGATTTTTTTATATTTCTAGTATTTTTAGTATTTTCTGGTATAAATTCCTTTAGACTTTAAGTTACAATTAATAATTATATGGTTGATATCCTAGCTCTTATAAGAACTAGGACACTGTAGCACTTCGGACATGTGGCATAATGTTATAATAATATGTTTTTAATATTAAATAATTTATGACCATACTGTATATTATACCATAATCAATATTATATTTTTCAAGTAGATACTAGGTTATAGGTATATAAGGTACCTAAAAATTAGAAAATATTCTTCTATTTATTTTTCATTTTTTTACGTTAAAAAGTATTCATCAGTACATGAATTTATTATATAACGAAATAATATATAATGATCGAGCATATTAATACTTGTCGTATAATGCATTTCAAACCAATGAAAACGAAAAAAAAAAAGAAGACACAAGTCACTGAGACTATATTATTATGTTCGCAAAAAAAGAATAAATCGCTGACAAATGTTATAATACGCATAACGGATATATAATATGTAGGTATATTGTAAATCTACCGTACATATTACGACAACGACACGGGGACAACTGAACAGATCTCGAGGGTCCAACCCGGTATATAATATAACTCGGTGCCGCGTAAAGGCCTATATTATGCTCACGAACGTATAAAAATATAATGAAAATGGGTTTTGTCGTTCGTTATACCAACTACCCATGTGTGTACATGTGTTTATAACAACTTGGATTAATATACAACACGATATGCTCGGATTTGGACGACCCTGAACCGTGGGGCGAGAAGAGTTACGCGACTCACACACTCGGCCCAGATAAGTTATATATTTTATTCCTTTCACCCGCGCCCCCGCAAAGAACTGGGTCAACAACTCATCGGATCCGCGTCTATATCATGTATGCGCGTAATTCACCAGTTCCTATATTATATACATACACCGGGTACCTATTATATCCAATGCCTATTTTTATATATTATATTTATACCAAGCATATGTTACCGCGGTATCTCTATATATTATATACCTACTATTAATTATTATATATATACCTATACGCGTATTGCGCATGCATATAACACAATACGCATAGGTACAAATAGACACGCGCGGCTCTTGGAGAAATACGATCTTCCGAGCGGTCCGCCCATGCGCGCGCTCGGCACGCTTCTCGACGAGGGTCTCTCGCATCAGTTTGGCCTCAATAGAGATAGGCGGAAGAGCCGAACAATGCGTGGGTTGTGCAACGGTATATGCCGACTTCCGATGACCGTTATAATGCACATTCGTATATTATATTATTATGTACCTATATACGAAAACGGGATCCCGTCGGTGGGCGGGCGGGCGGGAAGACGGTGGCGCGAGCGCGCGCGCGTAAACAATACGCGCTCGTAAACAATATAAAAGCGTCGCGGAGGAGCGAGCTGCTGCTGCCGAAGAAAACGAGAACGTAATATTATATTATAACGCACGCATACATCTCAAGACTAGTTTTCACATCCCATTTCCGGCGAAACGGTGACGGCAGCTGCCGCCGCTGCGGACGACGACAACAACAGGGCGAAAGAAAAAAAAACTGTCCGTAAAAAAACTCGCGTGCATAATATACTTATATCGTATATACTATTATTTTATGTACTTACTAGAAAATAAGAAAACGCCCATCGTCGTCGACGTCGATGAGCTGTCGAGACGAGCGCGGGCACGCGCCCCGCGACGTGTAATATATTATTATTATTATTACGTGTGTGTATATAGACGTCGCTTTATATATAAATATGCTATATACACCTTAACCGCTTGTACAAATTGTATTGTATAGTAACCTATAGACCAAAACGGTCGACCCGCGGCTCTCCCCTCCAAAACGCACAACTCGTCATAGGCATATACCCATATTATACCTATATATTATTATATTTATGGAGCCGTACATATTGTACATAATATACTATATAGGTACTGCACGCGTTTATTACTATAATATAGGTATGTTATTATATAATATAATATTAATATATGCAAATGTCACCGCCGGCTGCGTCGGTTTGGCGCGAGGACGCTCCGCGAATCGTCAACTTCCGGAATTCGAGCTGCGTGGTGGCATTCGCATTGTCATCGTTTTACATACTTTTTACTATAACTTTTCTGTACATCGTATTGTTATTTCTCGCGGGACTGTCAAAAATACATTCGTTTTGAGCAATATTCGACCGTGATGCTCTACACGCGTAAGACACAGGTACCAGCTACCCTTAAAGTACCTACACATATGTCGCATAAATATATATAGGTGTATAGATAGTCATACTAAGAGGCGTTACATCTGTTGGTTTAACGAGTCTATACCGTGCCAACAATTACAAATCGACAACACTTTTGATTTCATTGTTCAATACTTAAATATTTCTGAAAGTTTACTCACCATCCAAAAAAAAATCGTATAATAAATTTATAATTTTGTTTAGTAATTAAAAGTTATAAAAATAAATATAATTACACAATATCTAGTACACAATGTTACGATAATATATACCTAGGTAGTATATACCATACTATATTATATTCACAATTTAGTTCTGCACATCATAAACCATATATACATTTTGCAACAAGTTGTTTACAGCTTCTATTTGTTGCCTTGTTTGCACTGATTATAATGCGCTATCAAAAAGCATTATTTTACATTTTATTACACATTTATTATAGTCTGATGATTGTTTATTTATTTATAATGATTAATAATTAATAAACAATAATAAGCTTCCCTTGTTAAATTAGAGTTTTTTTTATTAAACTATATCATGAATAGGTACATATCGCATCGTTTTGAAATGGATAAATATAATAATATAATACAATTTAGCTTATTTATATTTTATGCGCATCATCATAACTAGAAAAACCTACTCATTTCTAATTATTAATCTTGGAAATAGTTTACTATGTTCATTTAAATCTTTCGACTTTCTTTTACACACAACTCAATCTATATACACTTACTCACAGCACAATTTAATTATGATTGACTTAACTACAATTGACGCACATTTATGCATGACATCAATCATCCAAGTAACTCGATGACTCCCATTTGTCAAGATTCAAGAAAGTTGGCATGTGATATCGTAATATAATAAACTCTTTTCCATCTTCTTGTTCCTCAATAGTCAATATAAAATATTATAAGCTTTGTGGATGTACCATGGGGCCCGCAAGGGGTGCCGAGAAGTGCTATTCCCCCAATCCTCCCGCTATTTTAGTTAATATAAATAATTTTATCACTTGTAAAAAAAAAAATAGTATAATATGCTGAATTATCGGCGATTTTTGAATCTCCCCCCCCCCCACGCTTAATATTTCTGCAGGTGCCCTTGAGTTGTACAGTTGCTAAATGCTAATTTGTCAATATAAATATCAATATAAATATCTAAATACCTACCGTCACAATATTTTGTAAACATTACTGTGTTTTATAACTAACTATAACTACCTCAACAATAGTAAATACTGTATTTATATACCTTTTTAACTGTATATTTATCATTGATAACATAATAAATTATAATAAACATGTAAATAATTTATGATTAACAAATTACAATTTACAACAATTAAGTTTGAAAATATATTATGCAAATAGTTGAAGTAAATGTTTACTCATTTGTAGTTTTTTGTTTGCTTATTATATGAACATTTAAAACATTTTACTTCAACAATTAGAAATATAACTGTGCAATTTTTCTCTCCCCTATAGTATCCAGCATTGTTGTGTAGTTTTGGGGATAATCGAATTTCACTTATTATTGTGTTATTACACCAGGTGATTTGAAAGGGAAAACGTCAAAATGCTCTCATCTGTTCATATAGGCATATAACTATATACGTGAATAGCATTTGGATTTGAACACTGAAGATATTTTGAGACGATAGATCTTTTACTTGAATAGTTCGTAGTTGAGTGCATTGTATATTATATAACAATTATTGAGCAAAATGTGATTTTAAGGTTTAATGTTTTTTTAGTTGTATACTGTAGGTACACTATTATTTGCCTTAACTTTTTATTATAGATAGCCAGGTTGGTACATAAAATAAAATATTAACAAACTGTATTAAAATATAATATAGTTCCGCATGCATCAGAAATATTGTTGTGACTTGTGAATATTGATTCCATACATAATATAAAATGCACATTATACATAATATTATAATACATTAATACAGTTGAAGAGAGGAAGAATAATTACAATAGGAGTCTAGTCGTCTAGTAGGTATATAATCATATAAATTTGACAATATTTAAGCAAGTGCATTTATGGATATATTTGAGATTAAAAATAGCTACACGTACAATAATAACATTTTAAACGGAAAGCAGCTATATATAAACTATTTTGAGGTTATTGGAAATTTTGATTATAATTGTTTAGTGATTCTAAAACACTATTCCGATAAATTGCATTGCACCAATACAGCTTAGGTATGTAATGGCATAATCAAAATAATGGCCATACGCCGAAATAAACCACATGGAAATGATTATAAAGAATATTAATTAAGATACCGAGTATACTTACTTGCAGTAAAAATAATTCGATTTTAGCTGTTAGTATTAAAGTAGCGAGTTTGAAGGGTTATTACCTGACGACTGATGCGTTATAGTTTTTACAACAGTGGACTTTTTTGTGAACAAGGACATCAATTAATAGCCATAAATATACCATGGTAGAGTCACACGGTTTATATTACGAATAATATTATTTAATGGCCAATAGCCATTAGGTTAGGGCTCGATTAAGGTACACTTGTTAACAATTTGTTATTTTACGATATTAATATAAAATACAGCCTGAACTCTGAAGACTGAAATATATAATATTATGCGTTGTCGCGTTGACATATTATATGGTCCGTATTTTCCACTTTTTTGAGAGAAACCAAAGTGTTTTTTTCCCCTGGCTTATCGTCTTCAGCGGCGTAATGATGGTAGATATTTTTTATGGCTAAACTATTAATAATTATTAATTATAATTTATAGCTACCTATAATTATTATACGACTAAATAGAAGAAACCAGAGAGGTGCGACTGTGGAACGTCGTGCTTTCTTATTGACGGTAAATACTAATTTTATGAAAACGAACTATTATGCACATTTCGTTTAGGTAAGTAAAATTATTATGGTGAGTACACATTTATCATAAGTGTACAAATATCTAACGATATTATGACCTTTATGGAGTTTTTTGATTGTTTTCTATTTTATATTTCATACACATTTCAGATAAAAAATATCACAGATGGGCAAAAATCGCAATTTACATATTATGAAAATAATATGACGTTTCACATTTGTTTTATTTTCACCGACATTTTTGGCCCAAAAAAGACACCATAGTTAAATGTTTCACTTATTGATAAAACATTATAATTTAGTCATTTAGATACTGTAAGCTGTAAGTGCGTACCTATTTACATTTAGATTTGTAGTACTGTTAAAAAATGCATATATTTTTTACTATTTTTTAACGTTTTCATTTTTTTATTTTTTGAGGTATACTTCAATATAGTATTACCTATTAAAAATCAAAATTTTTGACGAGTAGCTTATGAGTTTGACTTATATCTAAAGTATTTATAAAGTTTTTATGAGCGGAGACTGCAGTCTGCGGAGTGGAGACGCTGAGTAGTACATATAGGTACCCACTACCATGGTAGTGCACACAATATTAATATTGGTACACTACTCTGTTCATCTAAACTTTAAATACTTATAAAGTTACAAGTTATAACTAATAAGCTACTTGTCTGAATTTATAGATCGAAATACTTCAAATAATATTCTGCTTCGGAACTAAAAAAACTAAAACAATTATAATAAAAAAAGCGGGTAAATCGATATTGCTCAGCTGTACAGTAGGTTACAAGTGGGTCAATTTATAATGGATTGTATTAAATTTGAAATCAATGATATAATATCATTGTATAAGAAAAACGATTCAAAGCGGAGACAGTTTGTCAGTCTGAACTTTTTATATTGTTATTATTTATTATAGCCTGCATGTTGAATTAATATTATAATATTATTATTTTATATTCATTGCTATGGTGATAAACAAAGCGTTAGAAATTAAAATCCCATTTTTAGCGGTTTTTTCGTAATTTGACGTTAGTATTTTTCCCGTGCCATTAAATAACTATTGAGAAAATCTAAAAATGACCTCTCTAAAGTATCATCTTGACCCAATTTGCTAAAAGATAAGGTACTTACTATATATTATGTTGAAATCGAAGAACTGCTACATCTGGTAGAACTTTTGTATACAGAATATAAAAATAATAATAATAATAATAAACACAATTTATTGTAAAACCACTAGTTTCCTCGCTCCACTCGGAATCTAAAATATAATTTTTTCCAAAAAAATTGTCTTATAACTATTTTAAATTATTTAAAAGGATATAGGTAATCAGTTAAGTTTTTTCTGAAATAATGAGAGTCTTACGTTAACCACGTATATATAAAAAGTTAAAAGCCGGTCTTTCGGTCTATATATTATGTGGTCTATAATGGCGCGGACACTGTATATTATAGTATACGCATATTGTGTATAGAGTTTATACTGAATACGCGCCTTTAAAATTTCCCCGACGGTGGTGGCTTGACAGGTGTTTTTAAACGCATACACGGTAACATGTACACACTCACCCGCGCGCTTTCGCGCTTTAACATTATACACCAAACCGTGCTGACTAGCCGTAGGTTACCTCCACACACAATACCTAAAGTGTGCGACAATAAAGGTCACCTCCGCGTGAGCATGGAGATTTGTAACACCGCACTTCTATAGCTGCAACAGTATGCTATAATATAATATATGCCGCGTACACTGAGCGGGCGGTGCACGACGGCGTCCTCGGTCGAAGCGCGTGCCAGCGGCAAATCTGTCATTTGCAAGCTCTCACGGGTGGCAAAACTTTGGCCACGGAAATTAGAAAGTCAGACGTCAAGCTGCGCACGCCAAAGCGTCTCGTCATAGCCTTTTGCTGCACCGCTGCAGCACACCTTCTCTTCACCGACACACACGCTCCACATTTCCGTGGTGTTGGCCTCTCACCCCCCCCCCCTCCAAACCGCTCAACGCCAAATTCGTCTTTTTAAACTTACGCATACCATACTCATATAAATATGTATAACGCCATCATGACGATAGTAGTGTAGCGAGCACACACACACCATCACACCCACGCAACGTCATCGTCGTCTCCAGATAAATTAATAATCATAATGTAAATATATATATATATATATATATAGGTTGTAATATACATTTTACCGCCACTCTCACGCCCCCGAACATCCACCCCATCCATCCCTGTTCGTTGGAAGTGTTTTGCCGTCTATATTACCCTCCGTTCTCCAACCCCTGCACCACCAGAGCAGCGCCTTCCACGAAAACATCCCGAACAGCGTCCCGTCCGCAATGATTATACATTATTATAATGTTTTACACGTTCTTCGCGTGTACACGACGTGTCTATTATATTATGCGTCGTCATAACCCCGCATACACACACGTTATAAGTTATAAACCTTACACACACACGTTATAAGTTATAAACCTTACACACACACACACACACACACACAGATACCATTGATCGGGATTATCATAATATAATATAAAACAAATCAGTTTCAGTCTTCTGGGCAGATCCTAAACAAAGTTCGTGAGTTGTGTGTAACGCCTATATTGCCAAAAACTCGGTGATTCGCAATCGGTAATAAATTGTAATTCTACTATGTATCTACGTAAATAGATGTAAAATATATTATTATATATTATCAATTGTTAAATTGTCAGACTAAAATACTGTGTAATCAACAATAAGTTGATACCTAACTTTGTCAGTGAAAACTTTATAGTAAAAAAAAAATAAATTGTAATGATAAATTAATAAATACTAAAATTATACACGGATTAGTTACAGATACACAAAACACTAAAAATTAGGAGGTCTTGATTTTTGAGTATAGGTAACACAACATCAAACATTTTAATAATTTATAATATTATATTTTGAGTTAGGGAAATCTAAATAATACATCATTACTTAGAACTTCCAAAAACGTGTTTATTTATTTTTTAATAAAATACTCGTGCCTAATAGAAAAAAAATATATGAACTAGAAATATGGGGATGAACGAGACGAGGCACTAAATATATATGAATTTATTCTGTATTATACTCTAAAACAGAAAATTAATCGTTTTATACAATTGTAAACTGAAATATCGTGCCTACGGGTATTTTATGATTATTTGTTATGGGACTTATACCTATGGTCTATATACCGATGCGTTCTGTATCATATACACGAAATGTCATATCATTGAACTATCAGAAGTATAAAATATACGTGCGATTTTCTCTTAAAAAATATTTCACGATGGCCCAAAAATAATTTTACTGATTATTAAAAATCGAATTTAATGGCTGTTTTTACGAGTGTTAATAACTCGTTCATGAATAAATGACATGTTTACCCCTTGTGTCATGCTTAAAAGAGAAAAACGATAACTCACTTGAGACCTTATTCAAGGGGTTTGTATAAGGAAGCCGAATGTGTAATTAAGCGTAAATATGAACTCGTTTTCCTCCATTATAATACCTACCACTAACGCATAATAATATATAAAATTTATCTAATAAAAAAAAATTAAATAACTACAATTAATCGAAAATGAAATTGAAAAAAATAAATAATAATTGCAACAACATTTTAATTATTGAGTTGAGTTCTCAGTTACGCGCTTACCTATAAATACATACATCGTGTGCTTATGGGTCTAATATTAGTTCCTATTTCCTATAAATAGTGTAGGAATTATTGAAGCCAAAGAAAAATTCCTATTGTACTTGCGTTTAATAATAACAAATTGTGAGTATTTATAGACCACGCTCGGTGATGAATACCTACAATACAATTCTACAGTAGTATTCTAATTTAATAACATCGTATTACATTAATTATAGTTTGTACACCTACGCATATCAACGAAACACAATTTGAATAATCACGAGTTGGTTAACATATTATTATATTATTAAAGTTTTGAAAGGTATTCGATCAAACGCACAGCATCATCATTAGATTAGATTTTGAAGGTAATTGCTTTTTTTTTTCTACCAGACGAAAACAACAATAAAATAAGTGATTTGTTTAAAATTGTATGATGCTATTTTTTGGCTAATATTTGATATCACTATTTTAAATGTTTTTAAATGACTTTAAGAGATAAAATAAATTTTAGTGAACTAATCATCGATAGATCGTATTTGTCTTTTTACATTTTTAAATGAAATTGAAACTGAGCATTGAACAGTCTTGTGAATATGAATATTTTTTAATACCTACAAGAAATTATGTAATGGTTTATAAACTAACAAATAACTACAAAAATAATAGATAATAAAAAAACAACTAAAAAAACCAGTTTTATAACCTTATTAAATTATTTTTATTGCCTTTTGTTTTATTTTAAATAATTGTTTATAGTTTTTAGTGATTCAAAGTCAGTTTTACTCAAATTTATATAATTTATCTGTATAATATAAAAGTTACTGGCGGTTTATCGGCTGTTAAAAAAAAAAAAAATATTACGAAAAAATTGGAAACCAAGTTGTGCAGTGGTTATAGTATTTTTGTATTTTTTTTCTTTCTTCTTGTTTGCAAAAAAAAAATTATCGCGGTTGCGATCTTCTATCGATCTCGAATTGAAATCTCTATGTACTGACATGCTATAGGTACGGTTATTTTTCAATGATATTATCGACGGACCGGTGCAGAGGTCTTAATACAGATACATCTGTTCGCTCGGCACCCCACGAAACGAAACGCGTTGAACCCTTTTTTCCACTAATAAAAGCGGTTTTTTACCCCAAAACCTACATGGTTCCCAAGAAATCAGTAACTACCTACATTTCGCGATTTCAGTTTAATTGAATAATGATTATGAAGGCTACCTGCGAGAAAGAGTTACGCGCGATGAATAAACCCCTTTCGACAGCACCTATATATACCCATTACCTATACAAAGTATAAATCTTCGGGGCACTTGACTCCGGCGACCTTTGAATTAAGGAACCATTTGTTGGAACCAATTTGTGGTATTCACATATTATTATATACCGCGGGGATATTACATCGAGAAAGAGAAGAAATTAAGAGATTATAAAACTCATCAATAATATTTGCAAGGGGCGAAACGCGCATCGGGGTATAGTACAGTTATATTATGTACACATCGTCATAAAATGAAAAAGGAAGAAAAGAGCGTATAATAACGCGCTCGTCGGATGAGTGGTCTGAACCCCCGGGGCCGGTTTGTTGTGGACACAGAGTTTTGAGGGAAACCGCACGAACTACAACAACAATAACACGTTTTCGGGTCGGTACACGCCCCGAAGGATTTGAATTATTATTAACTACGTACTACGTACATAACGTTATAACAACCGTATAAAAGATATTTTAAAACGGCGGTCGCGAAGAGGAAAACGTTAGTGCCGTTGTTTGCGTTGGCTATAATAAGTAGGCGAGTAGTGTGGCACGAGTTGCACGAAGGATAATTATTCATTAACTGGTCATTTGAATGGGCTGCAGGTTCTGTGGTGAGGGATTAACAAAAAATATACATATTTTGAACGATAAATTATTTGTAACTAAAATAGTAATTAAATATTATTATCAATTTTTTTATGCTCAACGCCAAAAATATTGTTGCTTATAATATTTTATATTACCATGCTATTTTTTTTAAAACTATTGTCACTAAAAAATGTTGAATTAATGGACTCTATTTACTATATACATATTTAAAATTAATTATTTAATCTATCAACTATAGCGTACCGTAAATATTAGTTACACCATTTACCATAGGTAATATATTCATATATATAAAGCTATATTATATTTGGTAGATTTGGTAGAATATAATATTCACTATAGACAGCAATATTAGGTAATACATCCTTTATAATTTATATTCCTTCGCAATTATTATCTAATTCATTCGAGGATTCGAAAATTCCTGCAGAAATCATTACTCGAATATTTGACTATTGAATCGAGTATTCTATACACATCACGTCGAGTATTTGCATGTATATATTATTATTATGTACAGGCATGTGTACAGAGTACAATGAAACCGGATGACTTCAGCAATATGACCCTGCAGGGACACCGAGGCGGCGGCGGACGTTTCTTTATGATCGAATGGCCGTGTGATCGCAACTGCTGTTTTGTTTTATTCTCATTCGCAATAATACATATTATTATTATTATACTCGCCTTCTGCACCCCTCTCGCCGTTCCATGCGGTAAAAATAACCAAGCGTGTTTTGCTGTTGGCCACTTTCATCGCGATTTCACTCCGTTTTTTTTTTATTGGCCAATAATCAGTTTTCCGTCCAATCTGTTTATTCTTAGAGTATATTATTATTATAGAGCATGATATACACGCGTATAAGCGGACGAATAAACATTTTGCGGCATTTGGAAAATACAATTTATCGCGCTCGAAATACGGTCGACAAAATAAATATGAGAAACAAAAAATATAGGAAGAAAGAACAAAAAACTAACGTCGCAACATACATACCTAACCCATGTATGCAGTAACATATATATATATTCGTGGATCCGAAGCTCGTATGTCATCGCACATAATGTCACGGCGTATTATATAATGGGAACGCGAACTGCAATAAATTTTGTCGTCGTCGCGTGTTTTCTCTTTAACGCGAAAACGAACCGGAATCGTAAAACGGATAATAGTAATATTATTTATATTGTAAATAATAATACTACTACTACTACTACTAATAATAATAATAATATAATAATAAAACACCTTATGTATAAGACTCGTACGGAGCTTGCAAAAATTTAATACTACATATATATTGATACAAATGGCCCTGTAGATATAATATGTGTAGATATGTAATAATGTGCATAATATTATGTGCGCGTGCAGTTTGTATAATATTATGCGAATGTGTTGTGGTTTTCTTTTCCGCGCACGCGGCAAGGCTTAAGGTGTCTGCGAAATATTATTAATAGTAATAATGTCGTTGCTCTGCGCGAATGTCATTGCGCGAGGGGAAAAAAAGTGTGTACATGTATATATATACGCGTGCGTGGTCGTAATTTGAAAAACTGCGGGAGCGGTAACCGCTGTACATGTATATAATATATATATATAAAAAAATACATCGTAACGGTTCAAAGCCTTTAAAAAGCTTTTAAGGAGATATATTAAAAAGAAAAAACCCCGGAGCCAGCAGAGAGAGACCTAACTCCGCCCGCAAAATGTTGTGTCTGCGCGTTGCTCTTTACGCCCGGAAATCTCAGAATGATAATGTCGCAAAGCTCGGATAAAATATCTCCCCGACCAGCACCTCGCTCATGGTTGGCGCATTTGCCCTCTAGAATACAAAGCGTGTGTTAAAGGAAAAATCGATATGCATAGAATATATAAATTTATATATAGAAAGAAATATTATATAGCTGTAAAGTGAAATGTACCTCATCGCAAGTGCGAATAAATTCTAAGTAATAATCAAGAAATAATAATAATAATATTATTACGCAAGTTTACGACAAGTATAGACGACCATAATAATATGACGTATAATAAATAGTTGACGTATGGTAAGTTGTAAAATTTAAACGTTTTAAGATAATTTTAGAATAAGATAAAAATGATAGTTGTTAAATATAGGGATTATTGCAAAGTTTGGTCAGATAATTCTGGAACTATTAAATGTGTTAATATATTTTATGGATATTGTATTGATAACATCTTGGGAAGGTATACTTGATTTAAATCGGAAAAATCATCAATATTTAAATATATCCATATTTTTAAAATGTAATTACTTAATGTGTGTAAACCTTAACGTAATGCGGAGTAAGCCTTGTGTAAACATTTTATCAAACAATTATAATGCATTATATAGACGTGGCTGTAATAATTTTAACTTGTTATAAAAAATAAATCGTTTTCTAACATTTATCCCATATTTATAAAATTATCTAAGTTCGTAGTGTTTACTAATAGTTCTGCAGTCCGTGGGAATGGTTGGGTCACAGACAGATGTCTAAAATACATTTTTAGGTAACATTTTCATTTTATTCTTGCACATTTTTACTATTGCTTTTACGTAAGAACCATCAAAGGGTTCGCACTCAATATAATTACCGGACAATTGTGGCAAAGGTTTTACGCACATGTGGAAACGGTTAAAAGGATTACAGACGTTTCAAGGGGTTAAATCACGCGTAGGCATTTCGTTTAAAAACCGATATATTTCCCCCGTTTTATTCGTTATGGTTTTTACGCTATTCTTTTGAGTTGATATTTCAATTCCGAGAATATCGAAATAATTGTCGATACAGTAATATAGTAGTAATAATAATAATAATAAACGGGATAATAACAGTAACAACAAAAAGAATAAGAAGAAAGGGTCTCGCGCAGAAAGAAAGATTCTTTTTTTTTTTTTTTAGCGAAAGGGTGAACAAAAATTGTCACAAACGAATATGCGTATTCATCGTCCATCGACCGAATGTCACGACAAGGGCTTCTCCCCAAAAATCATCAAGTCCCTATTTTTGCTCACGTCCCTCACAAATGATGTTTGTCCCGCGCAAAACAGCTTATTTTGTGCGTATTATACTATATTATATTATTTATATTGTGACTGTCTCATAGGAAGATTATATATTTTTATGTATTTTTGAACTCAAAGCGTGAGAAAATAACATTTTATGTATGCAGCGAACGAGATTTATATGTAAATGTTACGTGAAGACAATTGACAAACAATGTGTCCTCATAATATCATTCGGGTATTTATGTAATATAATCTAATGAGATATTGAGTATGATGATTGATAAGTGATGATTTATGAAAGCCCTAAAAAATTACCAAAAATGACTGACTTAAACTATAAAATACATTAACTACATAAATAACCAAAAAAAAAGAAACTTGATACTATCTAACAAATATTTAAATTTCAAAATAACTTTTATTAATATATAATTATGTTAACATAAGTAAAATGTAATTTTAATAATTTAACATTTTATTTTGTATTACTTTTTCATTTTAAAATGGAGTAAGTAATTGTTAATTACAAATTGAGTTGAAAAAGTAGTTAGATATATTAACATGATAAATTTGATTAATTACAGTTTCGAGATAAGATAAAATTAAAGCGTTTCTAATATATAAATGGGAAATGGCGCAAAGAAAGTAGCCAAAAACAATTTTTCTAAGTTAAAATGTATATAATTCACATAATTATTAATGTTTTTATATTGTTCATCTTACTATATATGTGTATTCCCAATAGGTATATATTTAAAATTGTATAAGTAGCATTTATACACAAAAAATGCAAAGCACATACAAATCTTATCGGTTATATGGTAATCGGTATAATTAGAGTTTAGACCGGTATTATGGAAATTAGGTCACTATAAAATAATAATTTTCCGAAGAAATTTTTCATGAATAAATCTATAAAGGTATTTTCTTAATTGTTAAAATATATTAATTATTGTCCATGTTTAGACATAGGTAATTATTTAAATAAAAAAATTGTTCACTTAACTTATTAAACACTAATTCGTTGTACAAAGTAAGACAAATTTGCACGTTTATGTAAAAACAAAATATCATATGCTGGAATTTGGTTTTAACAATTCCTATTAAAATAAATGTCTCAATCACCGTGTTTAAACATGATACGATAATACATGATAAATGTAAATAAGATCCTGCAAACAATGGTCTGGAATAATGTAAATCTAGATGTCCGAATTCCCGTATCTTTTGTTGAAAAATTTTAAATGCTTATCGAGCATTAATCATTATATTATCAGGTAGTACACTGATAATTAAATTAACTAAGATTGATAATCGATGAATTCTTCATATTTTTTCGGTTTATTTAAAATATTAATTCATGTAAAATTTATTAAAATGTGTTTTAAGTAATAGTCGTTAATAACTATTATTATTACACAATAAATTGTAAACTACCTATAATAATAATAATACAAGACAAGTGGTGTGTACCTATGTTATAATAATATAGATTATATTATGCAATATAATATAGTATAATATTACGATATATTATAATCTAACATTTATCTTGGCGATCGTACAGCTGTCCGCAAACCACAATAATAATTACTAACCGTAAAAAGTATTTATCAGCCGTAATACAATGAGCCGCACAGGTCACGTCGTTAGGGGTGTGTAGGTATACTGTTTAGATTTAGGACGTGTACCGTAACGTGTGCACCTATACAATATACTCTCACTTAGGACAATAATAATCATAACAATAATAATAATAATAATAATTTGATATTGCAAACGATTACACTGCAGCATGGGTGCAGTATTAACAATTATTATACGATAAGGAGCAAATTTCCGAACTGTTTATAACTTATATAATATGTATAATACGTAATTATTATTCGAGTGCCGTCAATGTCGCGTTTATAATTCTTGAGATCGGAAATCTACGTGGTGAATAAAACAGTCGGTCACCGCCGCCGTTGCCGTACCGTCAGTTATATATTTGCATTTTGTAAAGACATTAATGCCAGCAGCCTACTTTTTATATATTTTTCAATAACGACAAGAAGCCACAGAATAGTATCACGAACATTGCTTGTCGTAAAGACCCCATCAAGTACGCGCGCACACAAAAAAGCGGAAGTAGTAAAAACGCATTATATTTGCATTTACATAACGGGTCTCGTTAAACAAAAAAAAACCCTCCGACCATTAGATGTGCACTTATTGTTCTTCAAAAAACGTCTATACGTTGAAATATATGTATGTATAGTTATATATATATTATTTATAAATGTGGTGCGCACCTATATACATATCTTAACACATACATAATACATTATAAATACACAAGCATATAATATAATATTATATATTATAGTATATCAAATATTAATTCATTTACAGTGATATGTGCTATGCACGAAGCATGTGTACCTCTATGGCTCTATGTATCTAGATAATGTACTTAACGATGCGCATGAGGATCACAATATCGGCGTTAACCGCATATCCCCGCATATCGAATTCAAAACATCATTAATTACGAACTGAACGCTTTAATTTAAATTTTGAACCATACAAGTAATCTCAACTTAAAATAACTCAATACATTTTCATCATCCTAACTAATTTGATTTTGAATTTATGTGTTCCTTTATATTTTGTTAGTTATTACTTGTTGCCTGTTGATAACGTCATTTTCTGGTAATAATATTAATTAATTGTTCAGCTACACTTTCACAGTTTCACGAGTCATATTATGAGAACCCTTATTTTTCTCTAGTTTGGTTATTCACTAAAGATTTACACCAAGTTGGATGCTGTTTTTAAGTATTGACCACGGTGATGATTTGTTTCATTATCTATAATTGTATTAATATCTATGAAATTTCAATTTCAAATATGTGATAATTATTTATTAGCCATGTATGAACAGTTTTGGGGTGGGCAGGTGTAACAGAAAAAGGGAAGGATGAAACTCATATTTTTTGGAACCTTGTAGAAATGCCTATATAATATATTTCGTTGATCGCTGAAGAAAATCGTAAGTAGCTGGAATCTGGATGCGCCGTCGTTATCTACGCGGACGCATATTTATACAGTGCATACATAATTAGACAAATGCGTGATGCGTATACGCGTAAGCGGTAGTTCAAACGACCTTTGAGCTTTGCACTGCAAGGACTTTTGGTTGTGCGGGTGGTCTATAAGCGATGGGTTGGTTGGTGGTGGGTCCAGGGCGGGGGTGTGACGACGACGACAATGGCAAAACAGCTATAACCTTTCACCCCCCTCGCGCTCACGAAGCACGCATACGCGTGTATATGTAGGACCACGATCGACCGTCGGACGAGCGCGGGGAAAGAGAATATGACTGGCACTTTTAATAGCGTTTGCACGTGTTGCAGTCTCGTGTCACACGGTTCAGCCTTTTGTCGCCCAGCCACCGAAGCCTTTTGGCTTTTGATGGGTTTGTCCTGTTGACCCCTCCCCACTCTCTTTCTCACTCTCATTCACTAGCTCTGTCTCTGTCTTTCTCTCTCTATTTCCCGTATTCTCTCACTTATTATATATATATATATATAAACTTACTCTCACACTCCGACCCCGGGTAATTACCGACTGTTATATACGTTCGACGGCGCGGTGGCGCGGCCGTTGGGCCTACGATATAGGAATAGAGGAGGAAAAGGACAACAACTGTTACGCCGCCGCCGTGCAAAACCGTTCTTATTGTGTTCTGGAGTGGCGCACATAAATTTCCGGTTCCCGTCGTTTATAACATTTTTTCGGGCCGCGAAAAAGGAACTATATACGCGTATATATGTACAATATATATATATACATAATACATTGTACAGTACACACATAATAATATGATGTAGTCGCATATATCGTATGCTATATGTATACGCGCGCCCACCGAAGACACGACATGGCTTTTATTGTTAAGTGCCGCCGTTGCCGTATATATATTATTATTACTGCAGTTACATGTATTTATTGTAGAAGCGTACATAAGCGTTATAGTCTTATAGTCGTCGCTGCAGTTGTCGCCCGGCACGTGGCCACCGTCGAATATTATATAATATATTATTATATTATACGCATACGTTGTACGCGTCGTCCCATCGGCCGGTCAAACAGCATAGTTTCAAACTATTATCGGTTATGCGCACCGAATCAATTGTTTCCCGGACACGCGAACAACGAGCTCGAAATACGCGTAATTGATTTTCCTGTTTAATAATAATAATATCAATAATATTATGATGTGTATTGTGGTATACGTCCATCTCACATCTGCGACGCATGCGCAACCACAGTCGCAGGGAGATAACTTATACTTAGCAAGTACTACAAATAATGGTCACGTCAACCTGAAGTACCTACTATGTATGTTAAACTTATCGAAATTTGTATATAATATTTGTATTAGTAAATTATGTGCTATATATAGTTTATTGATATAATGCTATGTGTATACTGTATACGAATCGATCATAATTTATAGAGTTGTCATCTGTGGATCAAAAAAGCGCCTCTCTGGGCCCTACCTTTTGTCCAGTTGTACAAAATCATATTGAAATATTTCAACATGGTATATTATATCAATTATATAAATTACATAATATTTAATTATTCGTATATAATTTTGTTTGTTTTAAAGTTAATCTTTATCAACAAATAATATTGTTTCCTAGAGCACAAAATTAACGCTTAATTAATTTTATCACGATTAATGTTAAAGAAAAAGCCATACACTTATCTCGATCGGCGTTACTTATTACTCTATTAAATTGTATTAAATTATGTGGTGTACATGCGTCTTTATCTTAAGACTAAATAACATTCTGAATTTGGGGAGCTTTTGTCTTTCGCCCTATGTGATTCACACCCTACCAAATTATACCTTTGTGGCGTTGTCGATCACGATAATAATATGTAACAACACACGACAAAACACACGATATATATTATATATGTTAGTAATAAGTAACATAGGATTCATACGACTATACCCATATTATAACTGTACGAATAATACGAAATGGTGGCAATGGACAATAATAGGTACTTCGTACTTAATAGCAAATAGTAAATTTATTTGGATATTATCCAAATGTATACGTTATGCACACGCATTAGATGTATATAATATAATAGGTACATTTTCGCGTTGTGGAGGTCTATAAAACTGTTGCTTTTCTCATACAAGGAACCTGCGAATAATTTTAAGCCGACATCCTATAATATACATGTGGCGTGTTCCGTTAGACTGGAGGTTCAGATGAATGAAGGCTCGCTCAAGATTTGTCATCGTACTAAATTACGGTTTACACGCACTCGCGGACGGTGACCAGAAAACCATTGGTCCGGGGCCAGAATTTTTACGCACCGCACAACACTTTCTGTTAATGATATTATAGTTTATATTATTTACTATATTATTGACCAATATAATATAGTTTGATAATATAATTTGGTGTGCGGCATTACGGAAACGAAGAAAGTGGATGGCGACGACCATTACTCATTAGCCACCCCTGGGGTATACTATAGGGTGTTTAAAGTAATCTTTTTGACTTCGACAATCCGCAGAAATTATCATTTTCACATATTGATTTTTATCCATTCAAAAAAAAGACTGTAGTCATTATGAACGTTTACTGTTAATTTTTTTGAGGATAGTTGGCACATACACATATTTTATATGTGGAAACAGGGGGACATTGCATCTGGATTATGCGAGAGTTTAAATAGCAATTTAAATGATACATTTTATTATTTTAAAATCCATAAGATACACCATGGTCCATAATATACGATCATGATGGAAAACAAAATTTCATAAGATTCAATTAATAATTAGATAGGTAATAATTATATACGCTGCGCACCTATTTCTTGACATTGTAGTTTATTATCGCAGACAGTCACTAAATATTAATATATCTCTCGACTATTATTGTATGACACAACAGTATAATTTGCATTACAAATTAATTCCCATATGTCATAAACCCAGTGTTAAATACTTATATATTATGTTTGGGTATACTGCAGTTAAATAGTTAAAACTAAATCTGTCTGTTTTACTTAAACCGTAAAATTGGATTTAGTGAGAAACGACACATACGTGTTAGTCCCCCACAGATTTAAATTCGACAAGCATCTTCCTGTTTACGCCCTTAAATTGTAGGGTGCTATCGGGAAGTTGTATAACAGATCGGGCTGATTTTATAGGGACCATTCACCCTCGAGGGCGTGCACGACACTACTTAAAATTCGAGTAAAAAATTATGGGCAAACTACGCAATGCTTCTATACCGTTTATATACGTGCCACGTATGTATGTAATTAATATATTTTAATATACAGTGCAATGCATTATGCATATATATAATAATATAATATTATATAGAAAATAGGTATACCAAAAAAGTTCATTTTATTTCCTCAAAAATGATACATTTCAATATTTCATTGCCCATTGGTAATTGTTATATAATATTATAGAGAACTGTTAGTCGAAGAGGGCTGTATGTTTTTTTTTTATATAAATTAAATGCTTCGTAAAATAGAAACAACCATTTCTATTAAAAATAACAAAACTATTTGACAATTCTAAAAAATTGTATTCCTATACCTATTGGCTAGGGTTGACGGTATTGAAATTTGAAACCGGTATTGCGGTATTAGATCCGGTACTGGTATGAAATGGTATACCGCAATACCGGTATATACCGAAAAACCGTAATACTGAAAGACCGTGGTACCGGAAAACACTGAAATGATATGCTGAGGGAGTAAACAATTTTTAAAAAACATTATATTACGGTATGTTTTCCGGTATGCACCGGTATTATGGTATGTACCGGCCCAGACAGCAATTTTTTGTTGAATAATATTATTATTATAATCACGAATAATATTAGTATAATGTTATTATAATACTATTATAATATTATTGTTACAAAATGCTGTCTGGGGGTATTACGGTATACCGTTGCAGCGGTATTTGTGCAAAAACCGGTATACCGGTTTTGACGGTATACCGAAAAAACCGTCAACCCTACTATTGGCTATTAAATTAATAATCACTAGTCATAACCATACTAACATGTACCATAGACAATAATCTCTATTAAAAACATAACTTTTCAATAAAATTTATCAGAACTCATATTACGAATTTTCAATTTATCAATGTTGATAATTTTTTATGTTTCTTCTAATGATTCAGATACTATCATAATCAAAATATTCTTCGTAGTTCATATTGGAGTGCCAAATTTGTCGGACCTATATATATACCTATATTTGGTGTGTGTGTGTTCATTGTAATGAATAACATTGATGTTTATGGTTGAATTTCGTAGGATTTATATTATGACGGGTTTAATGTACGTATATTTACTGGTGCTGAATAATCGAAATGCTTAAACAATAAATGATTAATACAATGGCAATAACGAGTTGATTAATTGTATCAAGACAAAATAAACGTGTATAATTTCTGCTGCGAATACCGTTTATTAAGAGAAAAAAAACCAAAACCGTCTTTTTAAATGTCATATCAGAGGCCAGAGCATATAATATAACAATAATATATATAATGTATATAGGTATAGAGAGAGAGATTATAGGTACTACAACAGCAATATATATTATATATATATAAGTGTATTGTGACATTGTTACACGGCCGTCTTGCACGCAGCTCCATTGTTTAACGATAAACACGTTGATTATAATTTATAATATTTGTATTATGCTGAAGCGAATTGTTTTGGTTTAGCTTCTTCCACGAACTTTGTCAAAACCCAAGTGCAGATCTATCGCGCCCAAATCATTTCATTAACTGTCCCGATGATTATATAATTAAAAACCGTATTAACAGCCTGTATAATACCTACGATATGAGTTATGCGCCATCAGTAGGTACTATCTACTATTAATGAGCGTTTCAGGCTTTTCCGTACAAACTTTGAGAATGATCTCATGATGGTGAGTGAAAACCAATTTTGTTCTTCTTACTAATTCGAAATTTATAGGGCTTTACTCGTGGTACCTATCTCGTTAAGTTTTACACGAAGGCTTATATTGCAATATTATATACGTACATCTGCACGAGATATGTCGTCCCCAAATACCCCTATTTTGTTATGATATCAAAATATGATGTTTGAGAATTTCTGACGCCGGAGTGTATTTTATAATGTAATAACTTTGAAATCGAATAAAATTAATATGTTGTACGAGTGTCGACTGTCGAGTAACCTTAAAAAAAATCTGAAAACGTTAAATAGGTTTTGGATTCTACTTGGACACATGAAACCGTTCTCAGAGTTTTCACGGAAATACTTGAAAGGGCTGAAACACTAGGTGTCGGTACTTATGTGGCTATGTCCTATACATTATTATTCTAAGTTGCAGTAAGTTGTGTGTTTCGCATAAAAAACCCGCGAAATCACGAAACCCCTATAATGGGTAATAATATAATAAATCGACGTAATTACAACACAACAATAGCAGTCATTATTTAAAATAATATTAATTTTATGTAAACGCGCATTCTCCGTGCTTCGTGTACATAGGTACCACGGGCACATTGGGAAACAGCGACGCGTTTCCGACTCAAGTGTGTTCATTAGCGTCGTCGTCGTCGTCGTCGTCGTCGTCGTCATTTGCGGGAACGAAACGAATTAAACGTGTCTATAATATTATTATATGCATATACGTAATATATAGTTAAGATTATAGCCACGCGCTTAATGCGTATAGAACACGAAATCGATTTACGTCCCCACCGCAAGTTCGCTATATATTGGTACCTTTATATATATATTTTATAATGTAACATGTATAGTGTGTACCATAGAGTAATAATGTGTACACAAGTAGCTACTATCGACTAGCTGTATATAATATAATCGAACTCACGTCGAACGTCGATTAGCGGACGAGCCGATGAAGACGGGCCCGTCGTGCTAACGACTTCGAGCGGTACCGATTAGTAAAATAAAATTTAAAAAAATAATTCGAAACTTCATATCCCTCTGTCACCGTATATTCGCGTGCGGCGAAACGCGGTGGTAGTTTCATTTATAATAGGCATTGGGTTTTAACTTGAAATATTAAGACTTGTTAAAAGCGTCTGAAAACTGTTATATTTACGCCACGCGAACGACGTACCTATGTATATTGTATAGCTTATAATATATTTGATTTTATGTGAATTGTAAGGGTATAGTCGTAGACCTGCATTTTGGATGGCTATTTTTGAGGTCGGTATACCACGGTGTTAACCTAATAACCTATCCTAACCTAATGAATTTCACCGTTGTAGTGCATAAGTGTTTCATCGTAACGACTTTCGAAGGGGCCCGAGTGGGGGCGAAGCGAAGGACCGATCGGGCTGAGGGGTAGAGAGAAAAAAATTGTTGTTCCGACGAACGTACTTATATATATTATAAATAATGACAGCGGAACGCGACCCGCCGGCAAGAAGAAGAAATCGCGCGTGCAATGCAAAAACAGAATTATTGTTATTATTATAAGGGAATTGCCGCTTAAATCCATCGGGTGCAATGTGGGCGAGGGGGGATGAAGACTACGAGCAGCGGGAAGGACACCGCCGCCACCGGAGAGAGGTTAAAGGCGTCGGGACGCCCGCCGCCGCCGTGTCAGCGCCAGATGCCGCGGCGACCGGGCGACTTGGGTTATATGATTTATCTGTTGCTATCGCGGACTTATTACGTTGTCTCGGCCGGCGCATTCGCCTCTGTTCTTGTCATGTTTACAACCGCACTGCCGCACGCCTCCGTCTTTTTGCGGCTCATCTGACTGTGACTTCTTGAGCGCGCAGTTAATCATTTTCTTACCCCTGTGCGCGAGCGCGCCACCGCGGCCGATCTTCGGCAAGAAATAATGTACATATATAGTAATATTATAATATGACGTTATACGCCAGAGTATAGTAATAAGTAATAACTAACATGAACAAACAGTGCTCTTCAAAGAAGGGGAACATGGAAACTGATTACTCCGATTAACTTTTTTAGTAATTCAGAAGTTTGTCCGAATGACCGATGTATGATGAAAACCTTTGCTCATGTACTTCTAGATTCTCGAAACAATATGGACACATAATATAGGCCCCAATCTGAACTTTCGCTTTTTTTCAATACACGAAGTTGACACTATTCGATAGAAGGCTAAATAATATTTTGATCATCTCATAGTATATATTTGTTTCCTATAATATTCTTGTTTGTACCCCTTATTATTATAAGTTGAGCCAAAATGATTAATTAAACATCTAGTTTTATATAGGTACTTTAAGAAAATATTTTTTTATTGTTGTAAGTGTTTGAATTTAAAAAATTCTTTACAATCTTGTAGAACATTTAGAACTCATAGAACATCGCGTTTTCACTTTGACTGTACGGTACTACAGTAGTTACCTATATTACGTACCCTGCACAGATATCTGCGCAGCGTAGTAGTATTACTTTTATTTAAATCGGCGTGATGTTGTTACGCCACAACATTTCGGGTTAAATAAATTATTATTCAGAAGACCTTTGTGTGGCAGAGAATCGTGCTGAAATATTCCCAGAACCGCGAGCGTGAAAACTTTTGATGCTAGCGTGGAAAACAAAAAGTGGAAAACACGGCGGCGGTGGTGAAAACGATGGCGTCGACGGTGTAATCGACGAATAAAGTATTTTTTCCACGGTTAAAATTAAAACTTCTGGGAATTATTAATTCACCGACGCAATCCTAACGGGAGGAAGCTCGTGGATTTTTAATTATTTTTTCTCGCCGCCGTTAAAACAAATGTCAGTTCCGCACCCCTGTCATAGCTATACGCACATAATAAAATATAACGTATAAGCGTATTATGTACGTATGCTTGTATATTACGTGCGTCGATTTTTGTTTTTACAACCGGAAAACGCGATTGTAGGGTGTTTTTATTTTGTACGTCACACTCATTATATATACGACTGTGATGTTATAGATATCACAATATGCTATAAGCATATATGTACTAGGTATTATGTGTGTCTGTATAACATAATTTTATTATAATATTTCCACCGTACGCCGTTCGCGCCTCCATAATATAATATTATCGCCTACGCCGGTGTACTACAACTATATAATATAATAATATTATACAGTCAGCCTGTTCGACGTAAAATATTATATAAGTATGTGTATTATAGCTAGCAAAATACATACATTATGCTTGCGTTATACGTATATATAATATATACATATATACGCAAAGCCATCACACGAGTACACGACTCTTCATGAGATTGTCGTAAAAACTGGGATGACGTTTTTACGCCGAAACCGAAATTATGAATAATTACGAAACGAATAATAAAATGCCGCCACCACCGTTACCGGAGGGGACCGGGTGAAAGACACGTATTTTTGAAACCGGAGAACCTCGCGCGGGCAAACGTGCCAAAACGGCCGACGTTCGGGTTGGCTCTTCGCTCATCCGAATCCGTCGCGGTTTATTTTCGGTCCGTTTAAAAAAAAATATATTAATCTCCGGCAAACGGTCGCACGCACTCGGCAATTATATAGTATCGCCAATATATTGTTATAATGCTCACTTATATAATATTATGTATACGATCATATTATATAGTCGTCCGTGGCCCTGCTCCGGTCTGCAGTGGTAAAACGTCTGTGCGCCGAATACCGATACGGTCCCGTCCTGCACCGATCGATGGGTGGTGACGGTTGCGGTGTGGTGGTCGGTGGGGAGCGTAATTCCGCGTTATAATATTATTATTATTATACACACGTACGCGCGGGAGAAAGGTCAAGTCCGGCGGCCGATGGTATAATATGATTTTACGATCCATCGTCGTCGTTCTCTTGTCATACAGCTGCACACTGCGCTCCGTCGTCCCGCAGTATGTGTGACGTACCCCGTTTTCAGTCCTGTCGCCCCTACCCCCACCCCCCTCGCCCATACTATAATCTATCAGGACCTCGGTGTGTGAATAACGCGTCCAGCGCACCACGTCACGTATTTCAATTACGGCGATAGCCTTTAACAAGTCTAGACCGTAAAACATCGCCATACGCATGACCACACTGTATATATATTATAATACTGTATATATATATATGACTGCCGGCTGCAATAATAATCACCAACACTAAATTATTATATGTATACGACCGCGTTCGGAAACAGATATATTTTATTGTTAAATTGCTGACACAACGACAACGATACGTTTAGCAACTACCGGTAGTCGTCAGGAACGTTGGGAATTTTAAAACTTAAGTTAACTATAGTTTTTAAACTTATTCTTCAAGAAGATAACGGACCCCATTGAACAATTTTATTTGAGGGGTTTGATATAGGCATTTTTTTATAAAATTTTGAGAAGAATTAAAATTTTTAATCTTATATATTATATATTTAAATACTAATTCAAAGTATTTTAAAATGGTCCCTTGTCAGTACCAACAATGTTTGTCGTGTAATACTAAGGTTAGGTATACAAAAACTGCTTTGTGTGGGACAAACTTAGAAATTGTTATTATTTATTTTATCATGTAGGTAATGAAGTTGAACTAATATTAAAATATTACAATTTTGTATTCGTTTCTATGGTGATAAACAAAGCGTTAGAAATTAAAATCCCATTTTTAGCGTTTTTTCGTAATTTTTCGGTGGTTTTTCCAGTAGCATTAAATAACTATTGAGAAAATCGAAAAATGACCTCTTTAAAGTACCATCTTGATCCAATTTGCTAAAAGATAAGGTACTATATGTTGAAATCGAAACACTCCTTTTGGAAGAAATTTTGTATACAGGATATAAAAAGAAAAAGAAAAAAAAAAAAAATACACCATTGTAAAAACAATAGTTCCCTCGCTCCGCTCAGAATCTAAAAATCGTAAGAGAATTCGGTGAAAATATGGTTATGACAGACAGAAATATTATATTTTGTAAATTGTGTGAAGTCAAAATAAATTCGGATAAAAAATATAACGTTTTATATGTTTAATATGAGTTTTAATGAAAGTAACTTGACTAAATATAT
>NC_042495.1:39153945-39200995 GCF_005508785.2 Acyrthosiphon pisum | reverse complement strand
GCTCAGAATCGTTTTTCTTATACAATGATATTATATCATTGAATTCAAGTCTAATACAACCATTATACAATGACCCACTTGTAATCTACTGTACAGCAGAGCGACATCCACTTACCTGCTTTTTTAATATTTAATTTTATGTGTAGGTAATTGAAATTTGCTTTTTTAGAATTAAATTAATAAACGCTTTTTTAAGGATTTATTTTGCTACAAAATCCGAGCCCTAGTTATAACTTATAACTTATAATGATATACGTACCTATTGTTTTATAATATAAATATAATGTGTTGTTAAATATTCTTCTTATTATTAAACATATTAGGTACCTCTATATACATACTATTTATAGAATTTTGTTATAGATAACTATTGAATATATAGACATTTTTAAACTATATAAATGTTAAATTGGTGGGACTAGCCCCCCCCCCACCCTAATTATTAGGGGCCAGGGGGCAATGGGTGTTTTTTCGGTTAGGTTAGGTGGCGCCGATAATTAGTTAGGCTGCTCCTGCGGATGAAGTCTAGTCACGCCTATGATATTATACATTTAACTATAGGTGGGTGGGTTAATGGAACAACAAATAATATATTATTAACTAATGTTGTTTGATACATAATATAATTGCTGATGCATACCTACGGTTTCACATATTATGCAGGTACTATAAATGTATAGATACACAGTTATTAAGTGGACATGGATGGGAAATCGTGTCTAATAGTATACAGTTTACACTATACGATTGCGGCGTAAATAGTGATGGGACATGAGGCTAAGGTAATTTAGTCCCTCTAAATGTCAGCCAAATCCTCCCTCCAAATTAAAATATAGTATTAAAGGAACCTTTACTCCATAATTCTTGTTCTTTTTTTTCTCTAATTTAAAAATGTTTAATAAAAAAAAAAATACTAAGCATATATAATTTTTAGAAAACATAGGGGGACTTGAAGTCTCGAAAAAAATTGGGATATTTGTTCCTATTGTATACTTACTATAATATTATATTATAATAACATAATATTATTACACCTACAACTATGAATATAATATATATCATTTGTTTTTTGACGTGATATTTGTAAATATCCTTAAATAAGATTAGATAATAGGCAATAGTTAGATACCTATAACTGTTACACGACAGAATCACATGTTTACGATATTGCATATTATAATGTCTACCGTCTACGACAATATAATCTCGATCACCATTTATAAAGTACCTACACGTCGTACTACTACTATTATTATAATATATTTATATTTTAGTGGAACAATATAATATTGGTGGCGGCGACCATGTTATAATAATAATATAATACCGAGCATTCGCCTTAATTGTCGCTGTATAGTTTTTCTCACGGAAGTCTCCGTAGCACATTTGGGGCTGCTGTTTGGCTGCGTACTTTGACACTTTATTCATTCAACAAGTAGTCTCATAATATAACATATAATTATAAATATGTGTAATGCGCGTATAATATAATATTATAATAACCTTAAGAGTGTATTACGTTATTTGGACGTGCATAGCAACGAACGGTAGCACTATAGTACAATATAATACGTGCGGTATACATTAATACGACATAGGTACCTACGTATATGTAATAACGTGGGATAACGCGTCGTCAGTCGATAGCCACTTGATGGCAACATATTTTATTATCGCGTTCGAATCCCGACATCGTCGGCGGGAGTCAACAAATGCAACGGCTCCTCGAGGAGGTGAGCACTGTTGACGGCTTCCGGACGCGGTGTATACACAATAATAATATAGTAATAACAATAATAATAAATAGTATAGTAATATATGTATAAGTAGGTATAGTAATGAAGGAAAGTGTGTGTGTGTAATACATATTATTTTATAATATTATACAAACCCTCTTCGGTTCCATTACTGTACGGGCAACGTTTTATACATGTGCTGTGTCGCGAGCGCCCGACCGCCTTGTATATCTATACACAAACATGTCGCCGCTCACTTGACAACAATTAAAATATATACTCGCACGTATATATATTATACTCACGAATATATATATATATATATTATGTACCTATCGTGTAGTAAATAGTAATACAATGCACACACATGGGTATCAGAATATTATGCAGACATGTTCATATATATACTGCACACAATATATATGCGTATAATATAGGCTATAGTGGCTTTTCGAGGGTTTCACGGTATATATATATTATATGGGCGATTTTTACCTTTAACATTATAATAATATATTAATATATATATATAGTTTTGACGGATGTAAGTCATTCGACTTGCGAAATAATATAGCACGCTATAGCATATATGCAAAACATTGGGTTTTGTTTTTCTGAGAGAGTTTTGATTGAGCTGGTTTCCCACTATACAGTATACATACCAGTACATAGCCATAGTAGTACATTTTAAAACTTTATTGATTAGAATGTATTTATTTATTTTAAATTAAAATACATTTTATATAATAAAATAATTTTTAATGTGCACCTCGTGTACCTATTTACATTATACGAACTAAAGATCATAATGGTTAAAATGAGGGGTATTATGATATAAACCAAAAAAAATTCTTTGGTTGGTTGCGCGGGGTAAATTTTTCAATCCCGCTCCACGACACCACAAACACGACTAAATCACGGCACTGAAATATATTATGATATATTTTTTTTTTTTTTCATCAGTTTGATTATATTTAAAATGCATATAATAATTTAAATTTTTATTTTTTTTCAACAGTTGTAACTTTATTGATTTATTCATAATTCAATTATATAGGTATAGTTGTTATATAATATATAGATACTCCTCAAATATTTTTTTTTCTTGTGTTGAAATTTGATAAATCGAATATCGCTATTCTTATAAAATAATAAATAATAATTTTTTTTTTTTGAATAAATAATACAGTTACAATAAGTGTATTAATTATTTAATTTACACCATTAAGCAGAGCTTGTGGCGAGGTAAATGAGTTTTTAGTATACAATAAAAAAATCCATATAATATTTAAATTTACAATATTTATAAAACTTATATTATCCTAAATAGCAGTATACCACTATACAGTTAAAGTAACAACCAATTTACAACTTGACTTATAGACTTTCAAGTTTCTGTGGGTAAGAGTTTATTTAGCTTGAAAAATTTTCAAATAACAGATCTTAATCTCATAGCCACATTTTCAATATGAAATTTCCACCTAAGATTCCAGTCAAAAATAAGACCTAAATATTTAATTATTGTTACCCTACTTATTTTTTGGCGATTAAATAATTTAAAATTTAAATCTCAAGTATTAAAAGAGTAAATAATAATATCATCGAATGGTATGTACGTACTATAAATTAACAACGCAATGAATACACTTTTCTTTATATTCAAAGTCAGTTTATTTAAGAAGTTTATTTGCTAAAGACAGTGTTTACACCAACAGTCGTTTTGTGATGAACGTCTTCCCATGAGTTTCCGTAAAAAAGAATGCAGGTGTCATCTATAAAGGTTATAACTTGACCATCAATACATAGTTACAGATGTTATTTATATACAAAATGAATAATATAGATCCTAAGACACTGCCTTGATTTCACCCTCAACGCTATGAACGTCATTTATCGATACTACTTGCTTTCTCTTTTTTAGATAGCTTTTGAACCACATAAAACTTTCATTAGATATTCTAAAGTTTGGAAAGATTTTCAGAAGTTCACCGTGATTTACCATATCAAAATCTTTCGCTAGATCTAAGAAAACTGCAATTACTTTTTTGTTATTATCTAATTCGTTATATAAAAATTTAGACGTCGCATAGAGATGTCCAGTCGTACATCTTCCCGGTCGAAAACCAAATTGATTATTTGATAATAATTCATTCACTTCTAAGAAGGTTATAAGTCTAGCTTTAATTATTTGTTCGAAAATTTTTGAGAAGTTGCAAAGCATAGGTATCGGACTATAGTTCGTCACATTTTCTTTATCACCTGTTTTAAATAGGCAATTAAATAATATATATTATTATAAAAATGATAAATGTAAATACCTAATTCATACTATCAAAAAAACAGATAAAAGATTAATGTAAGAACTAACATAATGGAAAATACTGATTTTATAAAAATGTACGAAGGTACCGTACATAGTTAAGTACATGAATAAAAAATATTTAGGCTGTAATTATTTACATAGGTATGTATAAAATACACTCGGACCGAAATTATCAGTGAAAATTAAAAATGGGACTCAATTCACAGGGACCTTACAGTGACTTAATTATAAATTAATTTTAATTATCTATATTACATATGCTGTTGTAAGCCAATTACCCATTTTATAATAATAGATATGTAGTTTGGTAGTTTGGTAAACGTTGAGGCGTAAAGATTTAAACGAATAAAAGGCAAATATTATAACAAATATCATTCCCCTTTTGTTTTTCGGAAGTCATTCGTTGTGTCACTTAACGCTCAATATATTATATTATAATTATAAGTATATAGGTTGTATATTGTTAAAATCTCGTGAAAGAACCCATACAATACTATTGTTATTATAAACTTGGTATGTATACACTATCAATACTAATTTAAACAAGAATGCGAATATTCAATTCTCCAGTTTGTGTATAGCGAAAAAATGTATAAGTAATAACTATTGTATACGAACGGCGAATCCAAATACTGAGGCCCGTAATTATTTTGCGGTAGCAAACGGATTTTGGTTAAATTGGCCTCCGCGTCCGTACAATGCGACCCCATTGTTATTTGCAGTGCGTGCTATGTAAAGTAATAATAATAGTAATAATAATAGTGCCTGTATTAAATGGAAATGTTTATCTGTCAGTTCTCACGGCGCCGATGATAACGTGCGATTTTTTGTTATTATTATTTATTAATTTTTTTTTCTCTTTCGTATATCACCATTTACGAACTACTATTTATTGTTTTACATCGTCATGCGGCACTGTATAGATAACGGGCGAATCATAAAAACTACAAAACACAAAACGATACAATAATAATAATATTATATTATAATAACTACAATGCTTTGTGGAGCGTCTATATACCCACGCGCCTGGCATCCATATAATATTCCAGTATCATAATAGTTTACTGCTACGATAATAATTAAGACATTTTTTTTTTGATTCGTTTCAAGAATAACAATAACAACATGAAATTTTAGCTGAAGACGCGTCATCAAATCACTACAACGTGACGAGTGTCACGATTGTATTTATTTCCAATTTTTTTTCTCCACTTTCAATAACCTATAACATAATAATTTAAATTGTATTATCTATATGCGCCATTGTCATCATACGCATCAATATAATATCATCGTAAATATTAAACTAACACATCGGAATCTGCTTACTCCGTTGTAACAGAAACGCACATGAAAAATGCATAGGAATTCTTCGAAAGCGCGTGCTCTTTATATAGGTATGGACGAATACTGCAGCAATATTATGACATGACGATTGTTTGCAAATAATAATGAAGAAATAAAACAATGAAAATGTGAGTGAATTAAACAATTGACCGATTATCGTTTGAAATTATTTTATTATTGAACTCCGTAGGTATAATTAATCGCAGTAAATAAATCTGCTTGTGTAAGCATTCAAAACGCTATCAAATGCGATTCACAATTATTATAAAATTATCATGTATAGGTACGATGTATATTTTTTTACTATATTCATTGTGAATATGTTTTGATAGTTTTCAACTCTAGGAAAACATAATATAGAATAGTATGTAACAAAATTATGGCTAAAAAGTAACAATTGAAAAAAAAAAAAATGTTTTTTATTTAATTTGTAATATACATAATTGTATTCTATTTGATTTTCAGCCAACTGTCACACATTATATATTTCTTAAAACTTCCATGAACTTATGTAATATACCAATAAAAGTTTCAAGCTGAATATAATATAGGCTATAATAAGTAATGATATAAGCTTATTAAAGTATTATAATACTAGCCCTCCGGCCTCCGGTCTAGTTTAGGTACCTAATGTTGTATCCAGAATTTTAAAAATTATAATTATCTGAGTTAAGATTATTAAAGTACCTATGTTAAGTTTCACGAACTTTGTTAACCTTTACTTTTTAGTAACTTTTCTGTTATGTTTTAATATTTTTAACTTTTATAGTTGTATGAACGTTATCATTATTTATTACACATCATCTTACACTAAAACTTAAAAATATTCTGTAAATATCAGTTGACCAAATAGTTTTAAATGAAAGTAATTACTGTAACAAAATAGTAGGTATCTAAAACTTAAACATTACGTTTAGCTATTAAATAGAAGACTGAGGTTATCTTAAAAATAAAATTTTTTACATATAATAAATACATTACGCCATTATGGTCAATATGAAAATATTGTTTTACTTAAAAAAAATACATAATTAATAGATAATAATTAGTTATCGAACTCGTACGCAATTGTTTAACATTAAGTAGGAATTGCAAATTAAATGAATAAATATAAGATTGAGATTAAAAAATAGAAAAAAAAATAGCGTATACATATAATAATAAGAAGACTTTTACAAAAAAGGTTAATATTTTAATGTTTAGCACTAGGCGCCACTAGCAGTATCCCAGTATGTTCAAGTAGCACCCATAACATATAACAATATAACATATTATAGTTTGGAAATTACTATAAATGTCTTTAGTAAATTATATCGCATAGGTGGTAGATATATAATTTATACAGATCAGTTATATATAAATATATAATAATTTATAATTTATATAGGTAGTTAAATAGTTGATATGTATAGGCAGTGCTTAATTCAATTATTAATATACCTATATAATAATATATAATTAATCTCTTAAAAAATACTGTGATTAAGAATTTTATGGAACAACTCGTGTATAAAACCTATTATGGTAGGTATAGCCGTATAGGTATAGGCAGATAATTGTCATTGAAAATTAAGTTAATATTTTAACTTACAAACAACTATTAACTGAAGTAAGCAGGTAAGCTAATATACAGAGTAATTCGCCAAGCATGCTCACCCCCATTTTTTCCTTTAATAATGGATGTATTTAATTAATTCTGACTTTTGGAATAATAATATACTTAAAGACCATATATTTTCAGATTTTTTGTACTAGGTTTTTAAGGAGTGTATTCTTATTGCGATACAAACTTCTTTTTTTCAAACGAGAGACCACTTTTTAACTGTGATAACTATATTTTAGTGAATAATATTTTTGAAAATGATACGTATTAAAATAAAAATTTGAACGAGTAGTTTTCGAGTAAGTTGGTTAACTTTGTGTATTTAAGCTAATAAGTCCTTGATAATGGATTTGTAAGATATTTAGATATGAGAGCTAGGGTGATTTGTACATTTATTATATATATTATATGATATGTATATTCGATCTTCATATATTTAATTAAAAATTTGAACTAGTTTATAAGTTATTAAAATGTTTGTCCTATAGGACAGTAATTAGTAATCCTTATAAAAATGGTAAAATATAAAAATATAAAATAGATGTAACATTGGAACAATAGTATTTATTACACTCGTATTTAAATTTTAAAATCAACATAAACCACTCGTTAGAATTTTGATTGTAATATGTCATATTTTAAACAACAATGATCTGCTAATTGTTAGCGATTCATCCTGCAGTATGGCTGCATATGACTACTTCAATTTTATATCATATAGGTACTCGTGTACATAAATAGCTCGACAGTGCGACTTATAACGCCCTCAGTAAGGATTTTAGCGGGCAGTGCGATGAGAGTTAAAAGGGGTGACTTACGTCTCAATATAGGTAACAACACAGAACGTGTCGAACATATTTTCGTAAATTTTCGTGGGTCCCGGTGGTATTTCTCTAATGGAAACATAAAAACGCGAAAAAAAAACACGTTGGCCGCATCACGACACCTCGCCTTTTGTGACATGATATACTCGTGTATGCATACGCTGCAGGGCCGTTCCCGATTCATCTTCTTTTGGCACGTCGTTTCTGTACAGGCATAATGCAGTACCTATATAATATATATATAATATATATATATGTATACACACGCACGCATCCCATTATGCGAATCGCAGACTCCGCGGATCCGTTGGATGTTATTATTATGTACGTATATATAATACAATATAAGTGTGTATTATAATCTCTCGGAGAACGCGAATTTTCACGCATTTCAATGTCCATTCATACGGCGGCCATCAATCAACGCGCGAGGGTATATAATATCATCATACCTCTATATATAATATGCACGCTCGGTCCACAATATATAATAATAAAATATATTTTGAGTACAATGCGATGGGGGATCCTTTGAACTAATTGTCAACAGGTGAATCGAAAAACACCTTACATATAATATTCAAGGCTCAGGAGCACGCACTGGATCCCGCGTAGGTAGGTAGGTAGGTACCTCTACACATAATATATATATAATATATATAATATACGTGTGTAGTGTCGTGTTTGTACTTTGTGTGCGTGCGTGTGACGGATGATATTATAATATTTATATGATATATGTGTGTGTATGTGTGTTTCCACGAGACCAGTCGCGTTAAATGCCTCCGAATATATAGTATAGGTATGCACAGCGTAGTCGGGGGAGGCCGCGGAGCAGACGGCATTGTGCCCATTATCTCCACCAGCGCTGGTCACTGCAGGACTCACGACGATAATTATCTCGTTTCTCTTGTCTTTTCGGGTTTTTGTGGAAGCATCCGGTTCGTATCGGCTTACACATCTTTTCGCGGCTGCGCGCACATATAATGTATAGTATAGAGTAATATGAATCAAAGGTCTCCAACTGTTTTTCGGCGGAGGGGGGGGAGACAAGTGGGGAGAGACAAAAAAAAAAATAAAAACAATTCTAAATACTTTTTTTTTGTTTTTTAATTTTGTTGTTGTCTCCGTCGTTTTTTTCCTCGTGATATCCATGGGATATTCGCCCAAAATGTCGACGGCCCCGAACGCGGACAAATAATAATAGCCTAAGTCTTATAAGACAAACGAACGTCATCGCGTCTTCGCTGCAGCAGCGGCTATAATACCGTGATACGCGGACAGATAAGTATACGAGCGTTATTGTTTTTCATCCTGGGGTTATGTATTTCGTGCGAGTAAAACGATAATTTTCATATCATTAGTCATTAGTATCGACGGTAATACTATCGTCTATCGATACTAGATTAGTTTGCGATAATAAATCACTGTTATAGACTGCAGCGTTGCACTTTCTAATCTCGTTCGCAGAATGACGTACGCACACCCCTTCAACAGCAACAATATGCAGGCGCATATTATGTCTCCTTATAGTACGTTACAAAAATAATCCAAATCTCTAAAAAATGTCTCTATATCTATAAGTACATATGTAATACTATAATTCTATCCAACTTCGTCGAGATTATGGGTTTAAATAGTTTATCACACGTACGTGTTTGAATATTGATTCATTTTTGGAATAGAGTAGGCACAACATACATGTTAATAACATATTATAATATGTGAACGTGTGCTTAGCGATGATACGTATTGAATTATTTTAATTTGTTTTTTTTTTAAATAAAAGTCGTTGACATGATTCTATACCAAAGTCCACTGTCTTGTCGCTAATCTAATTTTAAATATGACCCAATATACGTAATCTGAAATGATAGCATATTATAAGCTGCTTAATCTCGGAACGTTGAGTTATTCGCCACAGTTAATTAATATTTGAAACTTATGTTAAATTCTAATTTAATTTTTTTTTATCAATATCGATACCTACCTATAGTTTTGTTATCATTTATAAATGTATAATATATGCTTTGTAGGAGGTGTTACATAAATACATAATATGTACCTATGTGTATAAACAAATGCCTATCATGTGCGTAACAATAGTACATGAATCATTGTTATTGGTCTCCAAGTTTTTATAATATATACATAATTATTATTATTATACAAACAATACGATAAAATGACTGGTATTACACGAACATCTGGTTCACGACAGGTCAAATATTATAATATTCTTTGCCTTCACTGCACGACATGCCACGGTCTGGTTTTTTAAAAAAAAAAATTTTATTGCCACTGTTTGTTATGTCTCTGCGCAAAGACTCTCCGCGTCAGTCTACTATCCGTTCTATAAGGTCTCCAAGACCTAAACCGATCCAAAGACACGTACAGGCGATAACAATAATTTTAAAAAAAACACACACACGCACACATGAGCCATCGATGGCGGTCGAGTCGTAAATCGCGCGGCAGTAAAGTCGTCTGGAAACTTATCTCGCGTTGGAAAAATCGTATTAAAGGAAAGAAAAAACGGTCGATATATACCGCTGACAAGCCGTGTACAACTTACTGCAGCCTGCAGGGTTTTGATTTATCCTCGCTGCAACGCGCTGTAGGTACATTACATTATTATTATTATACCACTCGACCGTATATGTAGCACATACGCGGAGCTCATATTATAGACTCACAAGTCACAATATTACTATACTTATACGCGAATGAAATCGCCGCATACTACTCGTATTAACAAGACTCAGATAACACCGGTGTATAGACACAGTAGCACCTACTGTAGTAAAACGAGAAAACAAAAACTGTTGAAATTCACTGCAGGGATACTTTGTGAAAAAGAGATAAAATATTAGACGAGGCAATGTAAAAGAGAACATATTATTAATATGGTCTTTCGTCCATTCACTTCATAACATTATATTATCCGTATCACAATATAATAATAATAATAATATAATATTATTCGTAATATTTGTATTATATTTTTATCAGTTTAGTATAATATATAATACAATATATTATATTATATAGATATTATACACATACTATTATTATTTTATACAAATAGCGAACAAATCACTGCATAGTCTTAGAATAAAGTAACTACTACAGTATTCATTTTTATTATTGTTTAATTCACATTATTTATTTTATGCGTTTTTTACTAAATATGTTTCAATTAATAACATATAAAGAGGGAGACAGGGTTGTAAAAATGTTTATAATATTGCATTTATAATATCAGCAATTCTCTATACATCATTTATCAGTAGCCTAATTTGTATCGAAAGTTAATAATTGGGATTCGTTAAGTATTTAGTATTATGAAATAAGAAATTAATTAGAAAAATATTTAAATGTTAAAGTATTATGATATTGGTTGATACATTATGTATTTCGCCTAATAACATAATTAGCAAACTTTATTATTTAATAAAATAAACACAATAATTACCATAATGTTTAAATATTAGTTTTTTTAGGCGCAATAACAGAATACGTCCAAAACGTATCTGGTTATTGCACCGAATATTATGTTATAGGTAACACATAATGAATAAAACATATTGAAATACTGGTTAAAAACAAGATACGTCTGGACGTATCTGGTTCTTGCACCGAGAAATTGTTTTCTATTCATAAATGTATATTTATGAGATACGTCCGCATGTATTTGGTTATTGCACCTAACAGAATGAATAAAAATGGTTTTTGGTGTATATTTTACAGTACATTCATGGGACGTATTCGGTTGTTGCACCGATTGATAGAGAATTTTTTTGCTAAAATGTTGATGTAAAAAACTCATTTTTTGAAAATTTTGGACGTATCTCGTTATTTGCACCTCATTGTACTTCATTATTTTTAGTATTGTTTTAAAACAATTATTTTTTTTTCCAATTACTTAAAACAAAGTAAAAAATAATTTTATTCTTTCATTTATCAGTTGATTTATATAATAATAATAAAATTAAGTACATACAGCATTAATATTTTGTATAATATTAAAATTTAATGAGTGGCGTGAATTAAAAGAAAACCAAAAAAAATGTGATACAGTTGTTGTATGTGCTACTAGAGTGAGTGAACTTAAATTTAAAAGCAATAATTTATCACAACGTTCGAAGAACAATTCTAAAGAGAGCCGGGCTAATAATACTAAATCGTAATAAAGTGTTTATCGAAACTGCTACAGAGAAAGTCGAAAAACAAAGTACCGCAACAAACATTAGATATGTATAGATGTACGGTTCCTTATCAATACATCTACAAATTTTGATAGGTTCTAAGCAAGTTTTTGAACAATCGTTTTACTAGAAAACCAGATAGGTACCACCTACCTAATTTTGAAAATAATTATTCCTTCGCTCGGAATTTATAATATATTCAAGCAGAATGATGTAAGTGATGCAAGTAAATTTTTATAAAACTAAACTTACCATATAGATTTACAATAGAGGTATTACAGTGTAAACTATAAAAGTTAGGTTAGTATATTAATATTAAAAATGTAGTTTTAGTCACCGTCACACGCTATACCGTGATCATTAGCCGCCGAAACGTTTTTAGTATAATAATATTATACAGTGCAGTTTAATTTTTCTAGACCATCCGAGTGGAAACGGACGGGGTCTCGCGTGCAAATTCCCACCACGTACGTATATAATATTATATGCAATAATATTACTAAATAAATAATAATTATAATAACTACGCGTGTACGCTCGCGTTAAAAGCGACCGAGTAGTATATAGCAGTCATCGTCGTCGTCGATGTTTTGGATGGATGCGTAAAAACATGTAGGTACGCCGAGCACCAACACGTATAACTTTACACAGCCCAAAGTGCAAAATATGTACCTAACTATGTAATATAATATTATATAGTGTACATACGCGAATTCATCGTCACTCAGCCGTAATTACGGGCACAAGGAGGCCGTGTGTATAGGTATCCGACCGATGCAGTAGGTATATAACCGGAGCGAATATAATATCGTTCAGTCAAGGAGACGTGAAAAATTTATATAGTGATTTGGAAGGAAAAAAACACGGGTGAGGAGATCGACGCGGAGTAGTGGGCGAATGGAGCGGGTTGGGGAAAAGAAACTCCTTGGCGTCAAAAAGCCACGAACGCCACGAACCACCCGATGACGGCGATAATTCGGATCGATATCGTAATGAAATAATACCTAAATGAGTGTGCGTCGCGCCGATGTACGACGATGGGAGAGAGAAAAAAACGCGTATAAAATAATATAATTGCATCGCCCGCTTTTTATTATAATAATATTTATAAAATACGATAACGCCACGTGGTTATCTGCACATATTATAATATCTATCATGTAGATAGCCGTCGATAAAACATAACACACCGCAGATATACCGCAATCGTACAACAGAGTGGCTGAACACTTTGTAATAATAATAATACATTTTATTAATTTGAATAAAATGGTTGGAAGCCCAGTTGAATCTCTAGGTACTATTATTATAGTCATATACCAGGGATGGCGAACCTATGTCACGCGTGTCGTAAAAAGGTCAGCAAAGTTTCTGACACGCGAGGCAAATAAAATCAAACCAAACATTTTGATTTGACACGCAGTGATCAAAAGGTTCGCCATCCCTGTCATATACAATGTGTCCCGTGAAGAACAGTGATCGGCCTACGTCGTACAATAGTCAAGGAAAAAACTCTCTGAAGGGCGAGTCAACATTTTTATGTTTAAAAAAAAAATTTATATAATAGAGTTATGCGAAGTAAATGAAAAAGAAAACAACAAAAAGGTATAATAAGTAATAATAGATATATATATTTATAATATAGTTATAGTTTGATAAATTAGTATTATAAGATGAGATTTAGAATAGTGTAGGAGATATGTTAAGATGAAGAGGGCCTTTAAACTTGTTATTATTTTACAAAGAACCAATGATACGAATACCATACAATTCGGTACTGGACTTACTTAGGAACTTAAATAAAGGTTCCGATCGAATTCCGGTTCCAAGATATAGGTTCCGACTTCCGATACCGGTATTTTTAATTACGATTTCAAGCCTCGCTGTATACATTATATTAATATATACATTATACATGTAAGCGCGAACGTGATGATATATTATATATGTATTGTATACCTATACATTTTTAATCCTTATTGCACACCTTCAAGGAGCAAGTCGTGCGACAGTTCTGTACTTTTTCCTTTCAAATACCTATATCTCCACCATCCCCCATCGCCAACTTCAGAGGTAGGTAGTTGTTTGCATAATATGGTACTCGCACACACGTATGCACACAATATGCACGTTTACTTTTATAATAATTCGTACGTATATAATATTATACCTGTACGTGCAGGTCGTATATACGAGCAGTTGCGGCGGCGGCAACGACGACGACGACGATAAATTAAGTGGCGGAAGCCATTGAAATTAATTGAAAAGAGGAACAACGGGACGGAGCCTTCAATAAATCCATTTGGCCGCAATGTTTCGTGTCACTTTTGTTTGCCTCGCGCAAACGGCGTCAGACCCGTGCCTCGGGGCTTAACCGCGTATATAACACACGCGCACCGTCATCGTCGTCGTCGCGGTTACCGCCCTCGTATAGGTACCAGGGTATACACGCGTGTGCACAGTTACGCGTGTTACTATCTATACTTATACAACAACCGTTGTTATATTATATTATATACGTATACCTTATATTGTTATAATTATTATACCTCACAGCCGGTTTACTCTTTTAATTCCCGCGGAGCGGCGCGCCGAAGACCTCGAAAAACCGTCCCCATCACCATCCGCATTATTATTTACTTTGAGTAGCAATTCGTTTTCGAGCTCGTTTCTATATTATGACACACGCGCCACAGTAAATCCACCACCCTCTCCGCCGCCACACAGACGGTATAGGCTAACCTATATATTGTGTAATTTATATCAAACGCCGTTTAATTGACACATCTGCAGCACGCTATCTCGCATGACAAACCGCAAGAAAAAAAAAGGATTCTAAACCGTCCACGATGCGTATATATACGATTCACGCGGCCTTCACGCCTATGTATATCATATATTTTCTACGAGAGTGTATATATTATATTATATATATATGTATATATATTATGTGTGTGTATATAAACGTATATATATTGACATCGATGCGTTTGACTCGGTCCGTAATCGCTGGACGACGGCCCGGGAAATTACTATCGCGAGCCCTTAATTTCCTTTACGGAAGTATAAGCACGCGTGTGTAACTATATGTTTCTGTTTTCCGATTGCTTTTCTTCCAATCCACCTCCACTCTGCCCCACGTAGTGTTTACCGTCATACTTATATTATATACGTACGAGATCGGCTGATATTTACTGCGCTTAAAGTTTTTCGACAAACTATATATATATATATATATTTATATATATAATATAATAAACGTATATCTGCTGCTGCAGTCACATATATACAATATACATCCCACGCACATACACTCGCCCGTTTCGATCTCTCGGTATTCTGCGACTGTGTCGGTGCCCGGAGGTTAAAAACTTATTCCGTTCATTCTAGCTTTATTGGCTAAATTAGGTATTGTATATTACCGACTCCAGGCTTACAGAATTTATGCGTATTGACAACACACTTATTGCGATGTTTTCTCGTTATATAAAAACCCTTGAGCGGACGGAAAACAAAAAAAATGTTGCCAACCAATGCCCACGATTACAATTTTTGGGGCCCAATACTATTTTGAATAGACATGTTATGTCTATGTAATGTCATGTTATGTATTATATAGGTACTAAAATATTGTAACTAAAAGGATGTCACATCCTCATGATCTCGTGTGTCTCCATCTTACAAACATACAAGTTTAGAACATTGCAAATTTGCGTTCAGAGAATTAATTTTAGGAAAAATTAATGTAATTAAATTGATTTTTAAAATAAGGTTAGTTTTTTGTGTTAAAACGCAGTGTTTGGAAGCACTTTTTATAGAAGAAAAAATAAAAGAAAAAATTCCAAGAACTAATATTCTTAATAATTGAAAAAATAAAAAATAAATTAAAGAAAAATGGGAATTTCATGCAAAACCAATGTTCGATCATAAATCGATTTTCTTATTTTTTGTAATTTGAAAATGAATAACTAGGAATGATCTATAACTATATAATTTTCACCAAATGTTTTTACTAAAATTGTCTGTACCTATTCATTGTTTAATTTTCAAAATATTTTGACTCTGTTTAAGCTATTTGTGACATGATAAATGTACTATTAATAAAATATTCAATTATTATAGCTCTGGATGTAATTCGAGGTTAGTCATACTATAACATTTAAATTTCAATTTAAGTACAAAATACAAAATTTAATAACTAAACAAAAAATAATGATTTTAGTCGTTTAGTTGTAATTCAAAAACATATTATTCGTGGGTAATGGCCGGTATACCTACATAAAACTTTTACTTATATATTATTATATTTAAATATTTTATACACACAATGACGTTTTCAAATGCAATGTTTTTGGTAAAAATCAATTCAACCCACCGTATTAGTAAATAGTAAAGTTAATTACTCAATTAGAAATATAAATATCATAAAATATACGCTTAGTCTTATAGGCTGATCGCTGATAGACCGTCTTCACGCAGAATAGTTTTTCGTGTGTAATGATTTATCATTGAATTCAAATTTATACGTCATACATATCGGACTTCGGTGACTTACTCTGTACTCAATAATACAATCGTCTCCTTCTGTACAAAAAGAGCGAATACCTACGTACCAAATGTTTGGTTCTTAAGTTTAATATTATGAAGTGAATTTACTGAAATTATCAAACTTGGAGGGTAAGAGGAAAACGACCAAAATTATCGTTGAAGCGTGTGTGAATAACTTTACTTATCCACACCCTTACAAAGAACCTGTGAATAATATGCAGGTGACATAATTTACGTATAATATAATATTATAATATGTAAAACGTAGGTACCAAGTAATATTTTTGATATTATTTTTTTCTGTACAGTTAAATATTTTTTTTTTCAAAAGTAGGTACAATTTTATTTTATTTGATTTTGTTGTAGTGAAAACATTTTTTTTTCATACACATTGTACCTCAAACCTCAGTAAACACCCTTGAATATAATCGTGTGTTGTGTGAGCCAGTTTTAATGTAATTTTCTATTCAGTATTTACTTTCCAAGTGTATATAACTGTTAGCCAAGCAAAAGACGAAACCCAGAACTATCAAAAGGATTTACCACTGCGTAGCAACTATTATTGCACGGGCCAAGTATAGATATTTTTTGTATACTATTTCACTAGGTATAATATAATGTAATTTAATTTTTTATTGTTCATCATATTATTATATCTTACACATTAAGAGTCATACTCACGAGATATTTAAAATGTAATTATGTTATAAATTTAATAATTTCATAACAACTATATTTTTTTTTTTAAATACGTATATGTATTATGTAAATCAATTTATCGTGTATATCACAGAAACGCCAGTCATAAAAATATATTTAATAATACACATAATATAGTATAATACATTTGATTAGTTTTACATGAATACCTACAGCAGGGTTAGAGTGATTACTATTTACTATAGCCAGTATCTAGTCATACCATTTGGTCCTCTCACACACCGGCAATGGTATACACTATACGTAATACATATTATATACATAATATGTAATCATAATAAATGGTTTGATCAATCAATTGTACCGAACTCATTTGTTATTTGGTTTAAATTGTCCATGTTTGTTTGAAGTAACTAAAAATTATATTACTGTATAGTGATCGTTGTGCAGGACAAGACGATCGATACTGCAACAATTATTTATAACGACTTAGCACGTTCGGTTCAAACTTGATATGTGTTTGAGATAAATATTATGTGATTAATAATTTACAAACTTTACTTTTTAATTTAAAATAGAATAGAATACGTTCAATCATTTTACATTAAAATTAATTATACGCACAGTCGTAACTCGTATAAACCTTCGGCTGATTCTGACTATCATCTAAAAAATTCTAGGCCCACTATTCGTGATTATACGGGTCCTTGGTATGACTTATGGTGGCGTGATGGCCTTTAATTCTTATATTACTTCCAGTTTTCTACCGAATCGCATTATTAAGTGAATCGGTAAAAACAACATGATATTTCATCTTTGCAGTTTGGTCTATAGGCTTCCCGTCTATTCGATTTCTAACTCGCAGGTACACCGTGTATTTGCCTATTAATGCGTAAATTATACAATATTAATAAATAATAAGTATAATTTACTGTTCATACTTTATTAAAATCATGAAATAACTATACTTTAGGTGTTGAAGCTCACTACATTATTTACAATTTTGGCTTTAATTAATAATAAGAAAAAGTATATAGCTTGTGTCAGAGTTTTCTTTGTTGATATTCTATTAGAAAAAAAGTGTTCATATTTGAAATGGGGAAAATTTAAAAATGCAGTTTGTTTTAATATTTATGTTGTAGACTGTGGTTAGTTCCAATATGTTTACATGGAGCATGCATATTCATATTTATGTACTTATGAAATTTTTTTTAGAATATACCTAAATGTCATACAATTCAAAGGATAGTAATAATTTTAATAAAAAACTCTCCACCTTTAAAAAAAAATATTTCCTATACAATTGTAGAAACCTACTAATTATACATTCGGTAAGAAATGTAACTTTAAACAAGCTAGGTATTGAATTAAAATAAATAATTATATTATATTATAGTGGATGATACTGTACAATAATATAATATATATATGTGTGGACTATTATAATTCAAACGTAAATTAAAAACGAATAAAGTTGTTTAATAACATAAAAAAAAACCAACTTGGGTCATCGGGGATTGCAGGAATAACTAATAATAAATATAAACTTAAATATGGTTGGACAATATAATATCATGTAATATTCTAATGGGAAGTGGATAAAATAAATTTATACACATACGAGAATAACGCATTTTACAACTAACTCCTGGAGAACAAACGATATCGGTTATTTAAATAGGTAGGTACGTCGTTATAAATTATAATTTTCATTCCCATGTACTTAATAATTTTTAATATCTACATAATATTATAGATATCGTGGTGCGGTCGCTATCGACGAACTCGACTCGCCGCCGACAACGTATACGTGTTTATAATTTAACTGCGCTGTAGTAACAATAATAATATAATATAGTATTATAATAAGTGTGCATATTAAAACACTATATTATATGTATAGGACATAAGTTATAAAATAATATAATAATAATAATAATTTATAATATAGATCGGAAATAACGGCAGATTTCTCTATTGTTTTCCGATATGTATACAGGCGTTCCCCCGTCATTGTTTCCCGTATATATATATATAATATAAAGTATTCCTATGCGTACGTCGGATATTCGAATCGATTAAAAAACCGTTTGAGAGCGCACACGAGTGTGTGCATGTGCGTGTGCAGTGACGTTCGTGTACGGTTTCCGATTGATTGGCAAAGTCACAGCCTGTAGGACCCGCGGTACTCGTAAAGGTATGATATGTACCGATACGTATATATACGACCGTGCGCAGCGGTAACCGTCGCGATAATAATAATAATAAATATAATAAGAGGGGCGACACGTCCCTTTGTCCCACGTGATGAATATGTACATAGGTACACATATAGGTATACGACCTATGCGTATTCCACACGGGTGGAAAAGACACGCGGGGCCCAGGTCCGACGTTTAAAAAACTAAATATATTCTTCATTGTCTTATAATATTATTATTATTGTATTGTCGTGCAATGACGATTGTTTGCGGCGCTCTCGACTAGCGCGTTTCTTCGTCAATTAGATTCACATTCATAACAATATATCGGGCGAGATCCTGCAGCAACCGTCGCTCGCATTGTGTGTATATATTATAGACATGAGGAGGAGACGACGAGGAGCCGCGTGCATAATAATTATATGATATTTGTACATAATATTATATACAGAGGTACAGATTATTATATTGTCATATATTAAAAATTATATTGTGTATAGAGAGTACAAGTGTGACGTTCATAATTAAAACTGCATATGTGAAATGTGTGTTTAATGTTATGCGACTGTATTATACATATAGTATAGGAACGTATATCGCGCAATGCAGGTATGTATATAAATATATAATGCATATTACGTCTGTGTGTATACTGTATATATATATATATACGTTTTATGATCGTGTGATTCGTTTCCGCGTCAAGGGGCAAAGACATAAGGCGCCTAGCTCATTCTTATACATACCCCGCCACCGCTCCGTTGTTTGGACAGGTATAGGTAGGTACCGTTCAAAACACATCTATACGATATTTAAATATGAACCGTAACGGATTATTAACGATGCACACCGGTGTGATAATTAAAAAATAAATCGAAGTTTCATGCATTATGTATCGACTTGAGATGCATATAGGACGTCCGTACAATATATTATATTATAATTGTATAAAACCATTTGTTTCGCAATTCTATGGTATCTACACAATAATATGCAATAGGCATAATGATATTATTATATGCCATATACCGGGCCGACCGGTATAACGTCATTTATTTTTCGGAAGATATTTTAATCCTGATTCGATAAATATATGGTAAGTCGATCTATACCGCTCCAACAGCACCATTATTGCGGGAACGATATTAAAAATAATAATAATTAGATACGTTGATTTTTCATCGTGAGTTCCAAAACATCTTCATCATATTGTCTACTTGAGGTTTATTGATTTTTTGTTTATGAAACTATTCCTTAATTTTAAATATAAAAAGAAAGGCATATAAACAATAATTGATCTTTTCAGATATTTTCTTCTGTTATTAAATTCCCGAACAACTTGAGAAATAATCTATGCTTTATATAATATTATATTAAGTTACTTCACATTTCGGATACTTTAATATTCTGTTCACTATGGCTAATTGGTGGGTTTTTCTGTCTTGTTCTGATAATAATTAATATACTTAATCGTTATATATATGTAATAACCATTGATTCAGTCATACATCTATCACTAAAAAATAAAACTACAACTTCTCCTAGATATAGTATACTGTATAATATGCTATGTAGTAGTATGAACTACTATAATAGCAGTACCTTTGATAATCTGCAATTTTTCCAGAGGCTAGTCTAATATTTCACCCACCCTGCAACATCAATAACCCGGTAAAGCCACATCCACTATCATATTTATTACTAAAATAATATAGTAAATACAAAAATTCATCTATTATCCACCCACCATCCCTTAAAAACCTCAAAGGTGACCGTCTCTCGATCACCCCTTCACCACGCCACTAAGCTACTGATTGTTGGTATATAGGTATAATAGGTATAGGATATAAAATAATCTGAGGGCTAAGAATACTAATAGATAGGTACGTATTTTATACAACGCGTATAATATATAATTCAGGAAAAAAAATAGTGCAGATCACATTAACATAATACTAATAACATCGGTGATAGAGACTGTAGATTCAGTACGATTCAACATCGAATCGTCTATTTAGTTTACACGAACAAAAATTATAATTTTTCAACATATAACTTTTTATAATAATGTATATGACATATTTACTATACGACTGGACACAATGAATATTTCATTCCTGAGGGGGTCATGCGGTTAATGTCTACAATATATTATTTGGTACGTCGTTATCAGAGAATCCGACGAGTGAAGACTGAAAAAAGAAACGTTCAACTATATAGTTATATACTATACGGTCGTTATGAAGTTAATGGTCTCTCATATGTATAAAATGTTATATGTATATTATATACTCTGGCACTCGTAATTCGTATGATAATAATATAAGAATATGATAACTACCGCGAATAGAATGCACACGGCGGCGACGTGTCGACCACTTTACCGAGAGACCCCAGAAATGATTATGTTGGCCAGATGATTTTTTCGATTTTCTGCGGCATACGCATCCGCAACATCCGTGTAGAGTTCGCTCGGTGTGTGTGTGTGTGTGTGTGTGTGTGTGTGTGTGTGTGTGTGTGTTTGTGCTAGTGATATATACGTATTATATAATATTATAGCCGTGCGCACAATGATCGGCTATTATGATATTGATGGGATAGTGTTGTCGGGGACAGTGTGCCGTCCGAATGATGATAAATGACTGCGCAGGGGTAGGAAAAACATGGAAAGGCAAAAAAGGAAAAAAAATACGAAAAATACACGCTCGTTAACCGCATCGAGAGGGTCAAAAAGTTCCCTTTCATTGTCGAGACAACTGTTTTTCAGTGTCCCGTCGTTCAATTACATGGCGACTAAAATATAATATATAGTGTAAGCAGGACATGCATTACACAACGCGGGCGCGTGCTTCATTATTTTATAGATACCTAATCAAGTTTATCACGGACGATACAATTCAGAATTCAATCACTTTTATTCTTAATTTTCATTTTCCTACCAAAACGAATTTGTTGTTGTTTATTATATTTTTTTTTTTAAGTAATGAAGAGATTACGTTTTATTATGACATCTTGGGATATTCGATCGTTAATTAATATATGTAATATGTATATAACTATAATTCTATATGTACTTATACATAATAATATTTAGAGATTAAAATTCAATAATTACATAAAAATAAATAAATTATTGCTCACAAGTATCTATATTATTACATAGAGAATTATTTATTAACACAGTAAATTATTCAATAGTGTTTTCTATCTCGTTTTGATTATAAATTGATTAAATTTTAATACCTTGATAAATATGTAAATGGTCTTAAAATGATATGTTTTTAAAAATCGTTCGGGAAGACTGTTTATTTGATATAATAATATGCTTGTTACCTACTACCTGCAAATACTATAAGGTATTTCAAATGGTATTTTAAAATATATATATTATATAATTATTATTATAACGAAGACCAAATAATTATTTTATACAAATATTATAGGTAATATTCAAAAAATAGAGAATTAGATAACTTTAATGAATTTCTCCCATATTTATTCACCTGTTTCTGTAAATATACAATATTGATTATTTGTATAAATGATGGATTATTATACTTTAAAATGAGTTATTTTTTTATATTATTTGAAAAGAATTAAGATTTGTCTATCAAATAAATAGTTAAATGTAACAAAGATAATGCAGTAACAAATAGTACCTTGGCGTTCATGTATCATAATTCATATAATACGTCATTCAAACAAAATATCAGTTATGGACATAAATTTATGTACCTACCTATTTATATTTACCATTTGGTATGCATTTATACTTTCTCCACAAAAAATAACATACGAATATTGTGTATATATATATATATAACTTATAATGTACGAGATATACATAGTTATCATATAGCTTACCAAAAATTAAAAATTATTATAGTCGTGTAGCCTTAGATACTAACAAATTATTATCTACTTGATATTATTATATTAGGATAGCTTGAACTATATAGCGCAAACGTCTATACTTAAATAGTATCTTTTGTATTTACTAAGGCCACGCTACAGCAATATAAATTTACAGAGCTTAACTGTTTGAATTTATAGGTAGGTACATAATCGTATATAGACATAAAGTTAAATTAGTATTCGAAATTCGAATAGCTCTTTATTACGAATTTAGTTTACGATAATGATTATTCTATATAGATCTTGTCGCGTTTCGTCGTTGGATATTAATTTATCACATCACAGTATAATAAAATCGTCTGTGTACTGTTAAATGTCGGTAGCACGATATCAGCGCTCATTATTATACGTTTGCGTTCGATCAGTTTGGTATAGAAGGTTAAACACTTAAACAGTTAAATGGAGCTCCATTTCGACAGCATGTACATTTTCGATTTTTCCAATTTTGATATGTACAATATTTTGTGGATAATTTGCGTAATTTTGCCGACTAATTTTCATTTTTGCGGGCAAATAGTTTTTTAGAAAACCATAAAAACAGCTAACATACTGGTGAAATGGTTTGAAAAATTAAAAAATTAACTTTCTCTACTTTTTATTATACCATTATTTTGCAGATAAAGCACGTGATTTTGCGGTCTTATTTTCAATTTTTGCGGACAAATTGTTTTGTAGCAAACTTAAAAAACTTTGCAAAAAATTAAAAATGACTTACTTCATTTTTTAGTTAGCTATTTTCTATTTTAGTTATAGCTATTTTTAATGATGTTTAATTCTAATTGTAAAAATAAAAGGCTATAAAGGATTAAAATAATAAAAGGTTAAAAAAGTAATATATATTTATTTTATAATTGATAAATTTAAAAAAAATACAGATAAATAATGAAACAAACTGAAAAAACTATTATGTAGGTTTTGACAGTTATAATAATAATAACATGTAAAAAAAGAAATTAAAAATTAAGTTCCTTATTAGTTTTCAAAATTATTGTTTAATATGGTAAATCGAAATATTTATTGAACAAAATTAGTCTGAAAATTGCATGAATTATCCGCAATTTGATGGTATAATTAAAAGTGAAATAGCATTTTTTTTAAAGCTTTTTTTAGTTTGCTAAAAAACTATTTGTCCGCAAAAATTGAAAATAAGTCCGCAAAATCGCGCGATTTATCCGCAAAATAATGGTATAATAAAAAGTAGAGAAAGTTAATTCTTTTAACTTTTTGAACCATTTCACCAGCTTGTCAGCTGTTTCTTATGATTTTCTAAAAAACTATTTGCCCGCAAAAAATGAAAATTAGTCCGCAAAATTGCGCGATTTGTCCGCAAAATGGTGGTATACTAAAAAGTGAATTAAGTTGTTTTTTAATTTTTTGCAAAGTTTTTTTTTAGTTTGCTAAAAAACTATTTGTCCGCAAAAATTGAAAATAAGTCTGCAAAATAATGGTATAATAAAAAGTAGAGAAAGTTAATTTTTTAATTTTTCGAACCATTTCACCAGCATGTCATCTGTTTTTTATGATTTTCTAAAAAACTATTTGTCCGCAAAAATTGAAAATTAGTCCGCAAAATTACGCAAATTATCCGCAAAATATTGAACATATCAAAAATGTACATGCTGTCGAAATGGTGCTGTTAAATGGTTAAACGGTTTAGGTACATTTACCTATTGTCCTATAATATAATTTTATATATTATAATATAATGTCCTAACTCGTATATATGTGTGGGTGTATGTGAAAGTACTAAAGCACATCTACTTTGGTGATAAACGATCACTATGCTACCAATAATAATGATAATAAAATATAATGAACATAAATGAATTATGATAATATACAGTTTAACGTTACACGTGATGTTTTAACGTACGTTAAACAGTACCTATAGTTAGTGTTTTCGATATTAATATAACGTGTTGTCACAGCGGATGTATGACATAAGACCCAAAGGTACAAAAATGACATACCATTTGTGCCAAAATTAACATTTTATATAAATTAAAAAATGTCGATCTTATAGAAAATTGTTAATAATTAATTGTTAAATTATAATGTTTTACATAAAAATAAGTATAATTTTAATATATAGGTTGATTTTTTCGATCTTATAAAAACTTGTCAACAATAAATCTATTAACCATGGCACATAGGTACCTAGGATTTTGGCACTTTCGTACGATATGATTTTTTTTCTTATCTCATTTAAACAATATCTCAATAATAATTAAATAATATACAGCTAAATAATATAATATAGAGCTGTCCGGACGACGTATAAACTCAACGCGAGTACCTATTGGTATAATAGGTATACTATATAATGGTATAATATCGGCGCTGGTAGTTTTCAAAAAGCGGTCGTGCAGAAGTGTGCGTTGGCGACATGAGTGAGTGCCCCACTCGTGATACTATAACGTTTTATTCTAATCTGTGGCACGACGGAACAAAAACGCGTTTCAAAAATTCAGTTTATTATTTCCTCTCTACGCGTGTGTATTGTGGAGCACAATAATATAATAACACAATAACATAATTAAATCGTAACTATATTGATTGCATACGGTAACCGCATTTATTAATCGGTATACGTAGAACAGTAGCAGTAGTACAATTAATGTCGGTCGAACAAAAAGCCGAAAACATATAATAACATTAGTAAACTGCGCCATTATATCAATATAATAATATACATATAATATCCGCGCGCGCGATACCACGTGCCCGCGTTTACGCATAATAACATTCACCTATATGTATTATAGTATATAGTAAGTATATATATATTATGTGGTGTTGCACGCACGAGGGCCTCTTCACTCTTCCACTCTTCTGGCCACATGTCGCTAGAGCCGTTGTGCAAAACGTCCGACATTAATCACCCGTTACAAATATCACATATTATTATATTATACAATATACACGCATATATATGTATGTGTATATAGGTACACGTATATGCGATAATCTCCGAACCATACGTCATATTATTGCAGCACACTTTGGCCGTCATTAGGTGTTTGTAAAGGCTTCGAGGTCTTCGGCGTGTAGAACAGTTCAGCCACCCAAAAACCCCACCCCAGTCACGGCAACGAATTTTTCGATCAAAGTATCAAACATAATACATCCAATAATTTTCTTAGATTGTGTAAACGTGACTAAACCGTTGAAATATAAACGAATAAGGGCACTGGCCGTTGCTATAATATATGTGATAAGTCTGCGCAGTAAAATGTCTGGAATTCTGCAGTCGGTAAAAGCGATCTGCAAATAATAAATATAAATTTATTGTATTTTACCTATCATAATATAGTGAATACGCTGTGATGTCATGCATGTGTGAACCCATTAGTTTTGAGTTGTCAGTTGTCACGGTCAATTTTTTATTTAGACGAAGCTTGGAATAATATATGCTGGTGATTTCAACGGCTTATACGTATTTGTGTATTTATATGCAGTATACTTAAATGTATGTTATCGTCTTCATGATGGTTATGATTTCATTTTTTGATATAGGTATATAGACATAATTAGAGTATTAACAGCGCGGAAAAATATAAATTAGTTTTCTTCGATTTGTACTGTAACTTGTGTTACATTCTATATATAAATTATAGACTAAAATATCATACTTGGCACTTTTAAACTCTGTCTAAATTATTATTTATTATTAAAATATCAAAAAAGTTAAAGACACTCATCAACATGAGAAAACTCGTTTATACAATTATTAACAGCCATCTTCCTATACAGTATACATATACTTACGTACTACAGTAAAACATGATAATAATTATCTAGAGTTGTAAACCAAATGTGTCTTCTTATCAATAAAAACTTCTTGTAAAAGTGTTCGAACCCAGCTACAAAAAACTTATCCATGAGGAATAGAAATCCTTCTCTGGATAACCAATATCGTAATAAAGTTCCTCCAACCACGTTATATGGTCCTTATATGGTACATTTCCTATAATATATACCTAAGTAACTAAAAAATATCAATCGCATCAAACCGTTTTTTTTTTTACGATGTCGTTGTCATAAAGTTTTGAGCTACAAATGTTACGATATATGTTTTCCATATCATTCTTCATCTACAAGATGGACAAGCTTCATCGAAGTAAATGCAGCTCCCTTTAGACCAGAAGGATTTACCATATTTTTCTCCATATCGTCAGGTAGAAGTGAAATAATCACTCTTTAATTAGGAATCTACTGTATTAGAAAATATTATCTGGTTACGATGTTTGCTGATCACACTCAAATAACATAAGTATACTACAGACAAGACGCATGCGAAACGCTTCAAATCTATAGTGCTTCGAATGTTCCTGTAGGTATTAAAATATCTGATATCGGAGTTTTCTTATAATATACGTACGAGGTTTTAATGGACTTGCTGTGCGTTTATTATAATATATATTATATGTATACCTAAGTATTGTTTTTTTATCACAGTCACTCCCTCTCTCTTTCACTCTCTATATCTCTCTATTTAACTTTGTGACAACACCAGATGTGGTCATTTGATAAATTTCCCATTTTTTTTTTCTCATTTCGGTTTTGTTTTTGTTTTATTTGGCTATTATTTTTTTCATATACCTCTCTCATGTCATAATCGCGCACGTGAACTGTCGTGTTGCAACCGTGTTATCTCTTCAGGAAACCCAGTTCCTTCCGGACAGCCATACACACTAATGATTGGCCGACGACACAGGACCCTCACCTAACCCCCATGCAGACCACCCTCTCACCACTATTTTAGCTCGAAGTCGGGGAGTTATTGTCGAGACACACTGTCACGCACCACGTTTCGTGTCCACCGCAGTTATTAATGCATTATTATTATTATTATTATTATTATTATTATTATTATTATTATTATTACTATGTTTATTTATATATATATATGTGTGTGTGTGTGATAAAAGTCAAGTGGTCAAAATAAAATGTCCTAAGTTTGTGTGTATAATAATATACACTGACTTGGGCGGTTAGGTTAGGGGTTAGACAAATAATTCAATTTTGATAATATATTATAAGATATAATATAATAAACCGGATGAAACACATATAATTTATTATAATACAGTCAGTGTACGAGTATTAATTTACACCGAGTGACGTTATTGTCGTTCACCGCAATGCAACTGACCGAGAAAACTCAGATAAGACACTGGTTATTTATTATAGCCTATATAGTATATAGGTATATACAAGGATTTTTATTAGCAATTAGCACCGACTATACAGAGCTAATAATATTAGTTTAAAGTTTTATTGTTTTATTAAATTAAGTAATAATTGTAAAAATGAATTTGAGGTTTCACATAAAAAATAAACACTCAATTATTATTCTCTGCAGTATTATATTTTTAAGCACCGTAATATTATTATTGTTTGTCATTAATATTTGGAAACGGATTTTACGGATTTGATATGATACTGTTTATGTTGTTGGCGTTTGCAATAAAATATGACGTTTTTTTTCTGACCCTTTGAGTTTTGACTGTAGAATATAATATCTACATAGGTACCTAATATGAGCGTCCCAATGTCACACGTGCGGCTGAATAATAAATAACAATAAATAATACACGCTCATGCGGCGGATAGTGACTGCTGCGGAGATTATTATATTTTTGAACGAAAATCGTGAACGCGCACGTCTGTCACAGCAGACGGTAATTATTGTACTATACATACTTATCCATATACAAACATATTATGCACATGAGGATACTACGTGCAGTGTATTTATGTGTCTATATATATATATATATATATATATATATATATTATACTCACGATGAGGTGCTACTGCTGCAGATTTCGGTGCACCCGTCTCGCTAATTACGATCGGAACGTGCGGTCATTTGGTCAGCAGACGTCTCTCGGTCTCCATTGCGGGTCGTCACCTATCACACGAGCGTATCGTGCACGGCCGTTATAATATATTATTATTATTCGTATATAGTAATAATATGTTTTGCGAGGGGGGAGGCAGCTGGGTCCGAACACACACGTGCGTCCGTGTCTATTTTTAAGGCGTATATGGTATACACGAATCGGCGAAGGCCGAAGACGGATTTGCCGCGGCCGCGATAGTCCAAGCGACGAGACTTCCTGTATGGTTCTCACTCAGCAGCACCGACAGCCGATGGTTATAATATTTTAACGAGTATCGGACGACGGGGTGTGTGTGTGTGTGTGTGTGTGTGTGTTTGTGTGTGTGTGTGCTGTGTGCGTATGTATGGTATACCTAAACAACTGTACAACGCCAACTTGGTATATGTATACCTAAATAAATTAATGTATATCTATGGTGTCTGGATATGGCTGAAAGGGTACAATAATCGGTTTCGGGGAGAAGTAAAAATAATATTTTGAAAATTTTTGAATAAATTGTTTTTATCCGATTTCACTCATCTAACGCCAAAATCACTAAACTAGATTAAAAATATATATTCAACTGGTTAATGTCCATTTCCCACATATGTTTATAGGATGAACCTTAGTAAAATATTAGGTATGTCATAATAAAATAATGCTACTACTTATATAATCAAATTACTTAACGGCGAACGCTTAAAATCATATTGACCATTAAGGGATTAAGGAAGTATAATATTGTAATTTAATATGAATCAATTCATATTGTACCTACGAATGGTTTTTTTTTCTTCGAAAATTGTATAGATAGGTACTTAGCGAGTTTTATACGTTTTATTGATTTTAATAATACAATTTAAGAAAAGATTTTGTACATGGAGCTCAGTTCAATTTAGTGTTTATAAGACTGAAGTAAAAAATTTAAAAATATACAAAATGTCTCATGAAATAATGAATAATGAAAATTATATGAAGATGTTGAATATGTGAAGATTTTGAATAATTAGTAATATTTGAAAAATAGGTACAGTAAGACCTAGTAGTAAATATTATTTATTATGTAATCAATATTCAATTAAAATGTCAAGCTTCAAAATCAATATAAAAATTAATAAATAATCGTTATATTTAAAATCTCTGTTATTAATTGAAATCATTAGAAAATATAATAATATATTGATACGTGGTTTTTGAATTATGATTAAATAAAATTATAATAAATTGTCATTATTTGTGGGAATTTTAAATTTAGGTGAAATTCGTGATTAAATTCATGTACAATTTTAACAAATAATTTTTTAGACAATATCGTGATTCGTGATAGGTATTTATTTACACATAAAAACGAAGTTTCACCAATATAGAACAAATTGCTTTCGTTCCGTTCAGAATTTCACTAAAAATTGAAACTTGAAACCTTTTTTAGCGAGATTTATTAGTTACCTACCTACTACGTTTAAATGGTTGGTAATTTCATTCAAAAATCTGTAATAAATAAGTAGATAACCTACCAGGGTTTTGATTTAACACATCAGGTTGTGTATAGGTACAGTAATTCAGATAATATTTTTTTAAATTTGTATTTATTAAATTATTTATATAGATAAATTTACAAAATTATATTATTTAAGAAGGCATATTACATATTTTAATATTTACATACATTCAAAGGTAATAATTTTATTTTCAAACAATTTACATTACAAAAAAAGTCCCTTCTTATGCTAGAGTCTCTATTACCTTCCATCAGATCCTAGACACTCGTAATTATATGTTAAAAAGTCCTGCAAATCGTATGTTTCATTTTTGCAACAAAGTTATAAACTTTGATTTTTGTCATGATCCTTGATGGTCATTACATATTGAGTATTAGTAATTAAAAATAGTATAAACTTTATATATTACATAATATTATTTTGTATTGTATCTTAAATGTATAATTTATACTTGGAATTATGTAATTTATTTCATTTATTTCATTCGTATAAATTAAAACTGTAAGCTCATTGTTTTTACCTTGCAGAGTGTTTATAAGAAATAAATATATAAACCTAGCTATAGGCTTAAAGGCTATACGAACAGTCGTGTATAATATCAATATATATTCAATAAATTATACGTAATAATTGTTTTTTTAATATTTTGTTTTAGAATTTGTTATTACATAAAATAGTTTTTTTCGGTTAATACCCATATAATAACTGTTTATAGTATAATATTATAATATCCAGATTTAATAACTTTCATAAAAAATTAAATTTAATCACGTATATATAGAGGTACCTATATACTATACTATTTAGCTTACTAACAATTTTAACTTTAGTAACGTATACAAAGTGTTCATGTTTTAAAGGTTTTGAAATAAAATGTTGTTTTATAACGTTTTTTTTAACGTATAGTACAACATAAAACAGATGAAGTACTTGTATAGGTACACAATGTCACAACGTAATAATAATTATGCACAAAAAGTTGAATTAAAAATCGTACTTTTTTGTTCTTGTTTTGACATACTCCAGTAAACTATCATAAACCTACACACCCGGCGGTTATTCAATTAAATCGTTGGGCATATACATTTCAAAGGATCGTTTAAAGTATAAGCGCATTTTATTTACACAATATATTATTTATTATTCCATACCAAAGTGTGTGAACTCATTTACCGTGAAACAGGCTTAGATGATATGTATATAATTATTATATATACGCCGTAAACGCAACCCTCGACAGCGACGGTACGCCAAAGAGATTTCGAGAGTCGCTGTCGATTACGAAAATAATATATTATAGGTAATATAATATTATTGTGCCGTTTCATCCGAAGCGTACGAAGATTCGTTATAAAATGAGGTCGTTTTCATAAACAAATATCGGTCGTCGTCCGTAGGTACCTCTCAAAAAATAACAATAATAACTAGGTAATAAGTCTCGCAGTTTCACTATCTAGGTTAGGTTAGGTACTATTACGTGTCTGTATATATAAGGTGATTTTTTTAAAAGTAGGTTAACATGAACATTTTAGAAAAAAATATTATATTTTTTTCGGTATATGAATTCAAAAACGTATAGGTACACATAGCAACACCGCCCGATGCATGCGTACACTCAGAGCGTTTCCGCATTTGAGTGTACGGACCGCGCCACAATAATTAATATTATATTATAAATCAAACATACATATAAGCGCATACGCATAATATATTATTATATTAATTTGTTTAGGACTACACGAAGACGTCGGTGTGAATTTAACGAGGAGCTGTATCATATAATATAATACTACACTGTGTTAGATAATATACGAAAGTATGTATATAAATATATTGTAGACGGTGGTGTCCCTTTTTAATTTTTTCTTCGGATTTCGCAGGGCCATAATATTATAATTGATTGGAGACGGGAACAAGACACACACGTGTCGGTCGTCAGTTTTTACGATTGCGCGATCTTCTCAGAATTTTTGGCGAGACCGGTGGGAAACGCGAGCGCGTAAGGGATCGTGCGCTGGAGTATACAAAACGTATAAATACGTATATACCGATGATTAATACCACCGTACACCCACGCACACATCGAAGGTCGTGAAATCGGACACATCCGCCGGACACCACTGCAGTGTCCACCCCTTGGTAACATGCTATATGCCGTCCTAACGCGCTACTGTCCGAACACATGTGTGTGTATTCAATATAATATATACCACTGAAAGAGAAAAGTAGAGATACAAATATTTGTATGAGTGTGTGTGTGTTTCGGAGAGGTATAATATTATAATGGTTTCGTGTCGGTGTGAGCGGGGTTGGGGTGACTGCGTTTGGTTTGCCGATTGACATCACGGTTGCGCGTCCGATAATGCGTTACGATGATGGCGTTTTCTCGAAATCTAAATCGTATGTGGGACGAAATGACGTAATAGATATTATTATTGAGGATGAGGAGAGATGCTTGCCGTCGCACCCGTGGTCTGCAAGCAATTTAGTATACGTTGACGAAACGATAATACTGATTTAAAATACAAAGACTTGATCTGTATACGGTGTATACTGCAGCTATATGGTACTATACCCGAGTATAGCAGGCTATGTTAGTGCTCATACATATTAAAATATGTCGCCGGACTATTTACACATTTGTATATGGACTAAAAGTAAATTATAACAGTGTAATGGCGTAATGCCATAATGTATAAAATAGGTAACTTTGTTAATTAATTAAGCTTTAAAAAATATCCATTAAAAAAAAAATTGTAGGAACAATATTGCAGCATCGATAATACTTAAGTTTAATTGCTTTCTAGCGGGGCTTTCCTAATATACCTACGCAACAAAAGCGAAATTGTTACTCAACATCATAGAACTAATTAATATTTTCAGTTTCACGGTATAGTTACAACAAACAGAATATTATAAATGTGCAAATATAATTATGTTTGAGCTATTCAGTAAGTACCACTCAATAACACGTTAGTAATCGAGAGTAATCAAATAATTCAATTTGATAATCAGTTGAAAATGTAATAAATTGTAAATTGTAATGGGTTCAATTATATGGCTTGAATCTCACAGGGTCTCTCTTAGGTTTTATAGTGTGTTTATTCGTCTAACGGCCATACAAACATAGGCGCAAATAGGGAGGGGATTTAGGGGCTAGGCCCCCCCCCCCAAAAAATGTCCATAGCCCCTCCAAACATTTCCTACATTTTTTTTTAAGCTCATTCAATATTATCAAAGTAAGGCCCTATTAGCCCTATTAGCCCCCCCAAATCTCAAACGCTATTTGCGCCTATGATACAAACTGTATGATACAAATTATATTTGTATTACTATATGGTCCAAACGATCAATCCATACATTTTTTTTTACAATAATCTATAGATAGGTAAGTGTAACCGCCGCACCATTAAATTGAGATAGACGTGAAACATTTAAGTTCCATAATTTGATCATATTTGAAATAAAGCATGTAAAAAATTATATCAAATGAGGCATTGAATTTGTATAATTTGTATAATATAATTTCTGCTTATTTCTGCACCTATCTATCTATTCATTTTTTTATAAAACACACCGTCCATAAAATTTTTAATTTTTCTCCGGCATAATAGCAATGATTGCAAATCGTGAAAATTCTGTTTGAGAAATTTTAACTTCTGAAGTCGTAAATACTTAGTTTGACAAGAAAGTTAGATTGCACGTCACCAGTCACCGTAGGTATCATGCAAATATGTTATAGGTAATATTACATAATATTAATAAACTATAAACATAATATTTTAGTCTACATGTTTACAATTATTAAAATTTTGAATATCAATAAAACGGTGAAATACATTTGATGAACATTATTAGTAAACAAATTAATGTAAATATTATTTTTATCAATTTGTTTTTAATTATAAAAATAAATTGAATTTTCAAAAGCAATAGCCTCGTGTTCGTTGAGTAATGGCAGTATGTTCTTTGATCGCTTTTATGACTATTTCTTTAATTTAAGCTTATTTTGTATTTGATTGATGGAAAATATGCACTAAGCCACTACTCACAATTTACATTCGTTTATCGTTGATTGGATTCTAGTTTTGAGTTTAATACTCAGTAACAGGTTTGTTTAATTGTAATAAAATTGCAAGAAAATCATTAAATAATTAAACAAAACACTTTTTTTTTTTAAATATGGATTTCTTGCTAAAAAATGGATTTTGTATTGTTTACCGTTAACGATTTATGTGAAATCATTATTATTTTATAATAAGGTATTTGGAAGTACTTTTTTTCAGCCTATCCTTGTAAGAGTGAGTTATGAGTTATGAACACCACAAAAGCTGTTGACATTTTATTTCTGAACACGTCTGATCCACGGGAAACCTTTAGTACAATATATTGATGAAACGGGTGCTTTCTAACGACTTAATTAGTTTAGCTGTTATATTTCCTATAAGTTTTAGGTATACTTCCGTTCTTCAAGGAAGTTCCTCTCGATTATACACTTAATAGTTGAATCGGTTTTTAACAATTAGCGACCAAAAACCTGCCTATTGTTAGCAAATGCATGCCTATTATTTCGTGTCTAGTCAAATAATTATGGAACTGAGATGCACTAATGTCCATCTGGCATTAGTCACATCTTTCCAAGTATTTCGGTGATTAATTAAGTAAATATGAGAGACTACAAGATCGCTAGGAACATTCAAGTTATATTTTTTAAGTGTTGAACTCGATTTGACGATTTCTAATTTCTACGTTGACAGATGAAGTACGCTTTGTTTTTGCTTTTACGTATCATAATTATTGACAATTGACATCACATTTGCGTATATTTGTTTTTGTTATTTAGTAGGTACCTATCTCATATATATATAGTAAATATAAAACATGTCGATGTTTATTCAATAATCATGTGTAATGTGTGTTATCAACACAAACTCGATAGCCTTAGTGGTTGCAAAAGGAAACAAAAACTGACCATAATATTATGAAGTTTACACGACGTAATATATTATTGTTCTGTCGAGAAATCATGTATAAATCATAATTATACATATTATATTTTATGATTTGTATGATAACTTACACCACTGGTCTAATGCGTATATTATCACCTGACAAAAACTTAAGGCAATACTTTATCCACATTACCTACAAGGTAATGACAAATATATGTAGTTCAGTTATATTTTAAAGTTATTTTTTGATTTAATTGTAGCTATACTTACTAACCAACTTAAGTTTTGGTTATGGCAGTCAAGTATGAACTAAAGTTCTTTGAATCTACTGATTCCAAATTTTTTTTGTACAGATATAGATAAAATGTTTCTCAGTTTGTAAACGTTGACAGAACAAAAAGTAAACCTATGAATACAATTAATAGCATTATAACTTTTATTTTTTCTATTTATATTAATTTAATCAACTATTATCACATAATCTAAAATCACTTTTAGCACCTAAGTATATTTGAGGAATACTCGATATAATACATGGTTTAGTCATCTACTCAAGCTCTGATAAATAACACAAAAAAGTGCCCAAATATTATAAAATTAAATTTAAATATCATAAAAAATAAGCGATAGTTAATTTTATGATCTCAATGGTTAATTTCTCTGGGAAATAAATATAATATTATGTATTATAAGTAATGATAACAATATAATATTATATTCTGTTATAAACATAAGAATAGTGTAATAATGGTTAAAATAAAAACAATACATATATGTACAAAAAGTGAATACATTTTTAACACTTAATTTGGTTTATACAATTTGAAACATAATATATTTTTTTTTTTTTACAAATTTGTATTTAGTTAAAGCAATATAAAAATGTATTAATTTAGATGTACCCGTGCAATGATTGCGCTCTTCCTGTTGAAAACATGACATTAACCTACGAATGTATGTGCCGATACTCAATAGTCAATACAGCACCGGATATCATAATAAATAATTGTAGGTCCGATAAGTTTAACGACGTTATTATATTTTCTAACTTTTGGTAACAATATCGTCCTAATTCTAACACTAGAGAAGTTAATAGCAAACGTCTTATAAATGTACTATAGAAAATTAATAATGATGAAAAATCGGTGGACATAATCGTCGTTGGGTGAAAATTGGCTGTAATTTAATGATAACAATATTAACAACTAATTTTAAGCTCGACATATAACTAAGATAAACAATTATCCGGTATCATGCCAAAATTATTTAGTTACATAACTTATATTATGTACTTAGTATAAATTGTACTCCATCGTGGTCAGCGTATCACATAGTATGTTATTTTAAAAACTCTCACAATTTTTTTAACCCATCACAATGTACAAAATTCGAACATCGGGTCGGATATCCGATTTAATATCCTACAGTCATATAATATGCTTGTTCAATATTTGTATACATAAAATGCGGACGCTCACAAAAAAACATGGTATATAAATAATTTTTGAAAACTTTTAAAAATTAGTATAGACGACTCACGTATTACATGATATATTATATTATACAATATTGTATACAGATCTATATATATTATGCACCCTATATAATAGATATGTATTATGTTATCATTTACTATAATATATTAATATTATGTTATAATTATTGTTATTATTATTGATAATATATTTTACGGGTTTGTCGTGCAAATGTAATAGAATACAATATGTAGGTGCACCGAAAAACGTGTTGCCTTACCTTTGGCGAGCCGCCTGGCCACGGATTTCGACCTCATTCGGGGGTGATATCGTCGGAGTGTGCCGTCGTGGTCGCGTGGCTTCAACTGGCGTGCCCGCCGTGCACGTTTTCGCACACAGGGCTTGAATTTCCCTGAAAAACGGTCCCCGCCGGCGCACCTGTGTACGCGCGCGTCCCCTGCACTCCGCAGTTATCAGTCATCGGCCGACGCCGCCACCGCCGCACATTATATGTATAGCCACCTAGGTAGGTACGTTCTACGGGACGTTGTTATTATTATTATGATTGCCATTACTATTACTATTGCCGTTACTACATCGCTACGATACGCATATTGCATAATATTTTGTATCATATATGTACAGTAGGTGGCTTTATAATAATATTATATTATACGTCATCATAAAATGACGTATCGAATCGGCGGGAGACATGATTGTACATAGCGCGCATGTGTGTATAACACACGTCGTCGACACTATAACATACAACTGTGTGTATATAACTAATAACCATAATATAGCCGGTATAGTATGTGGTAGTTACCATAGTCCAGGGATGGACTGACTCGAATGCCGACTGGGCTCTTCTGTATATCGGTGCCGCGACTGCGACTATTATATTTTGGCCCGATAAAATAAAACAGTTTAAAGTACATGTAGGTAACGCGTGAATTGTAATCTACATACTGCTACAGTAGATGTATCGTGTATACAATATTATTACTACAGCTTAATACAATTACTGCAGTGGTTACAATATTATGATGACGAGGACGCCACACCACCCGTATAATATTTATCCATAGAAATGGGTTTTTACGGGACGAAACTGTAAGTTGTAGTTACTCATATAGTAGCCTTCCCAATGCATACCATACACGTATAGAAGAAATGTATATAACGTTTTTATTTTATTCTACATAAAATAAAATTAAAATTGCCTATATCCAACCCCTTAAATAGCGGGCACGTGGTGTCCTCTTAAAATAAACTAACAACGATACTTGAATATTAAAATGAACTAACGTATAATAATGCATCTACATCTATTACAGACTACATAATATTATGTATAAACGTTTTTACCACATCTTCGCTGTAACCGGTGAATAATTATCGTTAAGCGGGGTATAACTGTTTGTAAAAAAAATGTTGGGCATTTTCACTAACTAAATTAATGCAATTTAAAACAAATCACCGGGGCTAAATTTTGTACGTCTTTCCACCCCTGGGTACCACATACAAGCAGTATACAGATGGATTTCAAATATGAGCATCCATTATTACAAGTGTTTCTATGCAGCTCTATAATTATACCTAAACATTTTAAATATACATACGTATTTATCCTTTTAATATTTTTTTCGTCTATTTTACTATCAAGTTTTTCTATACATTAATCAAAAAATTAATTAATATTCATTAAATTATGTCGATTATAAACTAAAGTCAATTATTAACTCTATCAAAGGATTATCTCGTTACAATTTCCACTACCCTGCATATTCAGTTATTCAAATTAATTATAGGTAACTTATACCGGACGCAATGTGAATTATGTAAGTTATTTATACGGTCAAGTAAAATGACCTTTCTAAAGTACCATCTTGATATAATTTGCTAAAAGATGAGATACTATATGTTGAAATCAAAGCACCCCTTCTGGTATAAATCTTGTATACAAGATAAAAATAAATAAATAAATAAACGCCATTGTAAAACCATTAGCTTCCTCGCCCCGCTCAGAATCTAAAATGTAATGCGGATTAGTACTTTTGAATAAATAATTATTGTATTTTATAAGATTCATACATTGTACCAATATGTATACCAGCTTTTTGGTACCAATGTGTGTATGCGAAGTGTACTGTATTCAGGTTTATAATATAAAGTGTGTCATATACTATACACGTTAAGTTTACCTTAAGAATCGAGAATCGAATGTATATATATTATATATATATACATATATATCAACGACAACAAATTCGACAAAAAAATAGAAAAAACGAATCCCGCACAGATTCCGGAGATTGGACCGTAAAACGATTTGGAAACTGTTCATGTCCCTCGAATTGCTACAGAGATGAATTATTATCGGCCGTCCCGGGATAACTTTCCGAGCTAACGGGCAAACGATAAACCATCATTTATAGGACTATTATGTTATCCGGATGTCGGAGGAGGTGGTGGAGGCGGTGATTGTGTCGCTGCAGTGCGAGAAGCTGTTTGGGACAATTTTTCCGAAGCATTAAAAACCGACCTCGCCCGCGTAAACACTCCTGTATTGTTTCGGGAACGTTAAAAAACAATAACAGCGGTCGTAAAATATAAAAATCCAACGGTGTTCTTGCGATGCCATAAAATAATATTATATACCTTAAACCTATAATATTATATAATATACGCACGCGCCCATGTGTGTGTGTGTGTGTGTGCAGTCACTACCACTGTTGGAAATGTGTGTACTATTCTGATGTCTAAACGCTTCGATCTTTCGTGCGGGTTTTAAATTGCTTACTGCTGTGATGATAATATTCGACGTGGTCGACGCGTAGTTGGCTGTTGGGTGTGTCCACACAGGATCGTCCAGCCGAATGAAATCGCTCACTTTTAAGTTCTCTCGTAGAAAATATCGGGGATAAAAAGACGATAACAGATCTTACAATATATAACCGCAAACTGCAGATAAAACGAGTGACTATTTATATGTGATTACTGCGTAATACACTTCTAACAGTGAGAAAACATTTAAATAACGCGTAAAGTCCATATGTGTCCATACGAGAAAAGTTAATATGATAAATCCAATGTTGATATTTTTTTTCAATATAGTTGAACACAAATAAAAATTGCATAATAAAACTAATATATATAGAGTGTTCAAAAAGTTTAGAAATGGTCATTAGAATAATTATGACTGATAAACCGATGATATTATGATATAATTAAATATTTTATCTGATAATTATTAAATATGCAGTGTTATATTTCATTACTATAATAATATGTTGGTATAAAAATATGCAAACAATATTAACGGATTTCCAAATTTATTAATTAACACCTTGTATACGAATATGTACATTGTACATAATATATATATATATAATATATACTTATAAGTTATAAGTTATAATATAGTACCATAATATATTATTATAGTCATATATCATGTGTTATAAAATATACAGCGCATTTGTGCATACAAATGTAATAGATCTTTTTTTGTATACCTACTTAGTTAGAACATAAAATTAAAATTTTTATTTTTCATGGATTTATAGGTTACTATTTTGTTTTATACATTATAGTATTATAATATTATTATGTTCTTGTAAACAAAATAATATAATATTTAAAATATCAATAAAACACAACTTTTTCCAATGTTTATGTTAGATAGCTAAGATAGCTTAACAGTTGTATAGATTTATAAGTTGTGTAGTCATGACGTCAAAATTCGAGAAAATTAATTTATATTTGTAAATGTATAGGCATTAGATAATATTTTATGACGATTTGATTAAGTAGTTTAATAAATTGTTACATTCATATTTGTTTCTCCCGGTTTCTCGTATAACATGGCATTACACATCAAATTAGATGCGTTTTTGAATACTGAACCAAAACCGGAATGGTTGAATCAGTTAAGAGTGACTATTGCGGTGGGTAAAAAGTTTGAGCAGAAAGGTGACTTCGAAAAAGCCGCAAAATGTTATGAAACCGTCTTATATTACGACCCTGTGGACACTAAAATGCGCGTCAAACTCAGCAAATGTTATCAGAAAATTTTACAACCCGAACAAGCGGCAAAACACCAAACCCATGCGATGCAGAACGATCCCAATTTACTCCAAACCATCGGGAACGAAGCCAGTGTAAACTTTGAATTGGGAAACTTTGAAAGCAGTTTAATGACTTACAGTCAATATTTCAAGCGAAGGAAAACGTCGTTTGACTGTAATCAAGGACTACTGAAAGTAAACAAATCAATATACATTTTAAAATCCTAACAATATATTAGGTATTGTGAAACCTCTAAATACCGGTCACTCTTGGCCGCTGAAATTTTGTTAGTTATTACTTATTTGGCATTATATAATGCATTATATATCCGCTATACAGACGATTCAGTTTGAAGAAAGTTTGTAATTCATTCTAATTAAAAAAAAAAGGCCTGTATTTGCAGGACAGGTGTCTACTAGCCGCTAGGATATGTTTCACTATATTATTATAGTGTTACAACTTACAATGTAACTTATATATAGGTGCTCATTTATTATTTGAACATTATTCTGGTGAACAATAAAAACGTGTTTTTGTCTTTATTTTAAAATAATTCCAAGGAATCTTTATTAGTATATACTTTACGATTTACCTACTGACATTTACAAACATAATTTATAATATACATAAATAAACTTTCGATTTTTTTCACTCTCAAAAATAAACTATATTAACATAAACTTTAAATTTAAATTGAACATATAATTACCTATGTATAGAAAGACATGGAAAAACGAATTCTTTGGATATTGAAAGTTTGAATTGAATACCTAATTTAGTACAAAGTTATGTGTAGTAATATCTGGTTATGAATAGGACAATCGATAATTATTGTAGGTGTATAAAATGTGACTTAAGAAATAGGAACTAAAAAAAAATAATATTTATTTTTCTTAGGTCAATGAAGTTATAGACAACTATTTACCTATTAATGGAATAATGGGTTGTTTAAAAGACGCAATGTTAAAAATGATAGAAAATGAACCATTCATTGACTCAGATGCTTGCGCGAAATTGAATAGTTCTATAAAATTGAATAAAATTCACAAAGCTCACACTGAACGATTCCATGAAGCATACTATTTACGGGATATAGTACAAAACGTAAGGTTTTATAGAAAACAGCTGAATGTTTTACCCAAATACAATAAAAATGATAAATTAGTTCACAAACAAATCCAAGAAGTCGTTCACACGTTTGAAACAGCCAAAGTAAATATATATATTATTATAATATAATATAATAAATATTATAATATACATTTATTGGTTTAATATTTGTAAATTATAAAATTACTCTAGTACTCTTATAAAACAACAAATTAATAGTTATATGCTTATACCGTGACGTCATCATCTCTCAAACTTACTGACGGTTGTATTTTAGTTACATATTATTCTCTTCAAATCAAACTAAATAACGGTATAACATAACCAGATTTTGGTTGTTGCAAATTATATGACTACTTATATTTTTTTTATACTGCGCATTAAGTTTAATAAAAATATTTGCGGCTTGGCGCGGCACGTTGGCTGCTATTATTGGCGCAAATGGGGAGGGACTTGGGGGGACCTAGTCCCCCCAAATGTCAGTCAAGTCCCCCCAGTTCAAAATCTAGTAATTAGTACTAATTTTTATATTCTCTGGTACTAAGCAATATGACCTATGGGGAGGGGGGCTACCAGTCGCGCCATGCAACCACCCAGGTTTGCAGTAGTAAAAACCTGGCCACACATACAAGTGTTTGCTTACCTACCGTAACAACCGTAACAACCATAGTTCATAATCCCCTACAACAGCTAATGGCCATAGTCGCCGGGTTCAATAAAAAAAAAAAAAAATTGTTTGATGCAGAAAGACTTATACCGTAAAAAGCCATTTTACATGCACGTATGTCAACGACCAAATCGCCAGCTTAATGACCAGCGAAAAATCAAAGATATGGTCAAATTACAGACTTCCAAATACATTAATTCAATAGTTGAACACTGTTTGTTGGGTGAAATCGAATCAGCTCGCCGACAAGCCGAACTAGCTATGGAATACATGGACGAACATCGCCACAGACCATTGAAGGTAGTGAATGCATTATACGAAGTGATCGGTTTGGCTCTGTACTTTCTAAATCGGGATATACCCGAGTGGTCGGATGAGATGAATGAAAAGAGGATATTATTCATAATGGGATCGAGTTTTGACAAAAAAGACGCTTACAATCACGTTTATCACGAGTCATATTTCGGGCTTGATAACCGAAATAAGACGTAAAAATAAAACAAATACACATACTTTGCACACTAATATTAAAAACATAATATACCTACCATTATAGTTATATACAAGAGGTGGCCAGCAAGAAGAGACTCGCGAGCCACCACATATATTAATAAAAATGGAAGAGCCAAGATGTAAAAAAAAAAGGTCATATTATTATATATTTTATGACTTTTTAATTTTTACATCTTAGCTCTTACGTTAATTTACGTCTAATGTTACGTTAAGATGCAAGCCGCAAAAGTCTATGACGCGAGCCGTGGTTTGGCCACCCCTGTTATATATGCACAATACATAGACCAACTTATTAACGTGGACAAAATTATTATTATACACAGAATTTATTTGAAGAAACTCACCAGGCAGTTAAATGGCATAGAATTATCCACTTACAGACTGTATCTTCAGTACGAGCGGATAAAATGCTACATGCATCTAAACGAATTCAAAGCAACGAGACCTTTAACGAAAACAATGTTTCACGACGCTTGTGCTTTGGGTAGTATCGCGTGGAAAGTCAATGCATTGATGCTGACGATGATCTCCGAGTCTAAATTAGGCAACGGGCTACAATGTATAAAAACCATAGAGCTTATTATAACCCTTAGTAGAACTCTGGGAGACGAGAAGGTCACTGCGTTTATGAGAAAAGTATGATATAAAAATCCATTTTACATATAACATAATATCAACAGTTGATCATTACATAAATCGCGTCTAGAATTTATGTTTGATTTTTTTATATTATAATATGTATACATGTAGTAATACGATACTCGATGGTACTATTATCTAATTTAATATTAACATTACATTTATTTGGGGTGGCTCGGTGGTTGGCCTCAGTCACTGTTCTAAGGTCAAGCATCGGCCAGCGTTGCTAGTTCCCGGATGGGTGACCACCCGGATTTTTAGTAACGAATACTCGCCCCATATATACACGTGTTTTTCAACCAACCGTCCCCCATACAAAATAACCATAGTTTCCGAAGCTTAGAATCAATAAAACAAAAAAATAAATACACTTATATTTTAAACTCCGTAATATTGAACAAAAATAATACAATTTATTATCACACGCGCAAAAATCAATATTTAATAATGTTACTATAGCTTAAATGATTTTATGTTATTTTATCATTGACAAAAAAAGTATTTAATAATATCTATTAACTATTAATGGATATTTTTGATTTAGATATATCTTAGTATTATTGTATTCTATAAAGTTCTCCAATTCCAGTAATAATTAATATTGATAGAAATTTAATCTATTATAATATATTATATTTATATGTGATTTATTATACGATTCGTGTGGTGATTCATTATGTAATACATTAAATATATTATCATTTTTATAAAAAGTATGGCTTATAATATAGTTACTGCATTAAAATAATAATATCGATAGATATGTGCCTGTGTTTACCTACTATATGCATTTAATATGTATGTAATTTATAAATTTTTTCATTTACAGATAATATATATTTTAAGTAATACTTTTATACAACGATATTTTTTGATTTTTTTTTGAATTTCTAGTATTATTATATTACCAAGAACAAATTTTGAAAATATTAAAAAAATTATAATGAATAATAATTATTAATACTTAATTAAATTGTCTTAATCTATTATATAGAACTATAGGTATTAGTATTTAGGTATAAACAAATAACTACTAATATAGTATTATTAGTTATCGCTAATTTGTATGACCCAATTTATGAAATTTTTAACACGATTATAAAATATGTTATAATAATAAAATATATAATGTCGTTGTTATTTATATATATTTCTTTTCTTCGGTGTTAAGGTTATTCTGTTCATTATAATGAAATAATCACACATCCGGGGGCCGTTTTTAATAATAAAATAAATGATTCTAGATGTGGAAATTATTTGCCACTGACAAAGTGCGGGTGTCCGAAATGGGCACCGAAGAAGAGCGAAAAGCAGACTTGATAAACATCATGCCGGACTCGGAGAACATTCTGCTCATGGACACTTTATTAAACCGTATTGACAGATTACCTAAGGAATGTCGGATGTCTCTGACGCTAGGAGAGCCTTCAGGAGTCAACTGCGCAGATTACCGGCCAGACATTCGGCGGGAGCCCTTGATAATCGATAACAGGTGGAAATGACAGGCGTGGACGATTATAATGAACTAGATCCGACAATTTATCGATCCAGCGATCGTTTGTAATGATTCATTTATGTTTTTAAACTCGCAACCGATAACCAATATTAAAAACGCGTGTACATAATATGATAATGCATAGTGATGAAATTCCAACATCTATTATTCGCATGTATTATGTATTTGAATAAAAGATATCAATGGGAGGGGGGTCACTATATATTTTAAGGCGGTACCAAAGATATCGTCTGTCATGTCGTGTCGTGTCCAAAAGTTGAGCTCGGACCTACTCTGGAAATTTCCTGGTTTTCAAATTTCCCCGCTTTACACCTGCATTCAACTTTGCGGGCCATGTTTCTGTGACGATGCCACCTTGCCTGTAAATAATATTGAGAAATTACCGAGACAATATTATTATTATATGAACGGTGCATAATAATATTATATAGATATAATAAATAGTTTAATATACTACATAATAACATGGCAAGAAACAACCGATGGCTCGTCAACTGTTGCAGTCTTCTGGTGTCTGGGGTACACTATATAATATCTGCATACGTTGTCACGCCAAAAACGTAAAAAAAAAAAAAACAAACTCATTCCACCGCGTGACACCTCGTGTCGGTGAGCCGCATAAATCTTATAAATATTAATATCGTATATACCTACGGTATAGTATATAGTAGTGAAACTATTATGCTCGTGTGCAATATATATAGGTATGTATAACGTGTATAATGTGAAAACGAGTGACGCGACAGACGTGGCGGCGACGGCGGCCTACACACGTTGATGCGTAATATGCGCTTCACGGTTATCGGATGGCTCGCACGTATAATTGTGGTGGCGTTTTAAATACGCGTGAAACGCGTTGTCGCACACATCCGCCCGACAGGACCCACCGCGACCATCGCCGCTGCGGAGAATATATACTACCTATAACATTAAACACGACACTAATATTATATATTATAAGTATTCGACGTACGTGTGTAAAGATGGTGGTAGTTGGTACGCGTATAATATATAATGTACAGGGTGAGTCTATACAACAACGTTATGCCCTCGTGTATAATCTAACTGTGCGACGGCTGCACATCAAGCCGGTTGACGAATGTACGTGTGTGTGCGCACCGCTGTCGCGCAACACGCAACCCGTCGTGTGTGAATGCTCGTCGTCGTATTACCTACTACCTGTCGAATAACCCTGTAGAATGGGAGAGAGTGGACTGTATATTTAGGATAGATTCATAGTATTGAGAGTAGGTATTATGATGAATGTTAACAACTATGTTTGGTGATATGAAAAATGTACAGAACTATTTATTTTACATGTTCTGCAAATGGAATGGCTTAACGACTAGGG
>NC_042495.1:39141764-39153895 GCF_005508785.2 Acyrthosiphon pisum | reverse complement strand
GTCCAAAGCCGCGAGGAAGGCGTCAGTGCTGAGATCGGACACGATTTCGAGGTGGACCGCCTTGACGGACATACAAATAAATAAGGCGAGGTAGACCTTGACCGAATGTGCATTTCGACGACGGTGTTCCTTAACGAGGAACGGCCCTCCGTAGTCCATACCGACGTGTGAGAACGGACGGTGAGGTTGAACTCGGTAGGATGGTAGGTCAGCCATCAATGGATGAGGGCGGACAGCCTTATGTCGTGTGCACGGAACGCACGAAAAGATGGCACGTCGAACTGCCGCGCGACCTGACAATATCCAATATTTTTGGTTCAACATGGATAGTATCAGCCTTGATCCGCCGTGCAAAAATGACAAGTGGTAGTGTCGAATGATCAACTCGGTGAGGTGCGAAGATCGCGGTAGTAACATCGGGTGCTTCGCGTCGTAGCTGGCGCCGGAAAAACGCAGACGGCCGCCGACTCGTACAATGTTGTTGTCGTCGATATATGGTGCTAATTGTGCCAAAGATGGGGGGGTAATCGTAGACTTATTTTTTAACGTTTTGATCAGATCGGCAAAATAATATTGTTGTGTACGCTGTACGGTGATTGATAGCGACGTTTGTCGCTCGGCGAACGTGATAGGACCGACGCGGATCGGCTGTCGTCGTAAACGGTGAGACAAATAACGGGAGATGTACGACAACACTCGCAGCATTTTGTCGAGCGATGAAAACCGGCCGATGAAGTCCAACGACGGCGAATGAGTGTGGACGGCCAATGTTGTGACGACATTAGGTCGAGTGTCGGGCAGCTGTTCCGGAGCGAGCGGAATAAATTTTGATTGTGGCCATTGGTCTTCGGGAAGTTGTAGGAACTCAGGACCGTCCCAGTACACGGACAAGGACAACATTGACTTCGGTAAGAGTCCACGAGAGGCGGGGTCCGCGGGGTTGTCGTTCGTTGATACGTAATTCCAGCTGCAGTCAGGTACTAATTGACGTATTTTGGCAACCCGGTTGGTTACAAAAATCTTGAAATGTTTTTGGTCTGACGTCAACCATGACAAAACGACTGATGAATCCGACCACGCTCGCAAACGAGATACGGTAATTTCGCTGGACAACACGGAATACACGTGATGAAGCGTGCGGGCAAGTAGCAGGGCGCCACACAACTCTAAGCGCGGTATGGATAGCGATTCGTCGGCGGCAGAACTCTTCAGGGGGGCAACCTTGGTTTTGCTGGTGAGGAATTTCACAGAGGTGTTGCCGGCGGTGTCGACGATGCGAAGGTAAATGACGGCCGCATAACCCTTGACTGATGCGTCCGCGAAGCCGAGTAGCTGGATGTCCTGATGACAGGTGACGTCAATGTGACGTGGTAGATTTAAATCGAATACTAGTGGCAGCTCCGCGCAAAACTGTTGCCACATGGACTGCAACTCGTCGGGCATCCGATCGTCCCAGCCGAGTTTTGTACACCATAATAACTGCATGAAGCACTTTGCCCACAACAACATCGGGCCGAGCGCACCGATGGGATCGAACAAACGCGCGATGATCGACAACACCTGACGTTTTGTGGACGACGTTTGTTGAAGGCTGGTATGGTATGCGAAGCTGTCGGTATTTGTGTCCCAATGTAGGCCGAGAACCTTCACGGCGTGTTCCTCTCGCGGGTCGAATGACATAGATTGTACTCGGTCCTCGAACGGCACAGATTCAAGTACGGCGGTACTGTTGCTAGTCCACTTGCTCAATGTACAAGCGCCGCTGCGTAGTAGACCAACAATATCTTCTTTTCGACGTAATAAGAGCTCTTCAGTGTCAGCCCCGATAACGATGTCGTCGACGTAGGCGGCTCGAGTAAGTACGTCCTTCGCTAATGGAAAGCGGTGACCTTCTTGGCGATCGAGCTCGTGAAGACAGCGTATGGCGAGATACGGCGCGCAGTTGAGGCCGTACGTGACAGTGCATAGTTGAAATTCGACGAGTTCGTCGGTGGGTGAGTCGCGCCAAAATATGTGTTGAAATGTACGATCTTCCGGGCGAATTAAAATTTGTCGATACATCTTGACAATGTCAGCGGACAAAATGTACCTATGCATGCGGCAACGAAGTAGTATGTCGCGTAAGTCGACTTGTAGTTTCGGTCCGGTGCACAAGACGTCGTTGAGAGAGCGACCGGATGACGAAGCGGACGAAGCGTCGAACACGACGCGTATTTTGGACACGTCACCGTCGGCCTTGAGTACGGCGTGATGCGGGATAAAATATGTGCCCGGTGCCGGAGCTGGTACCATGTGTCCTAACGATTGATACGTTGACATGAACTTTCGGTAGGCCGCGTATAAAACGGAGTCATTGGTCAACCGTTTTTCTAAATTATAAAATCGTTTTAACGCTATGGAGCGCGAGTCACTGAGACCGTGACGCGGTGTTGTATCTTGACGTTGATTTGAGTCGGTGAACAAATGTCGAAATGGCAGGGCGACACAAAATCGACCTGTCGTATCACGTGAGGTAGACGTCTTGAAATATTCTTCACACCATTGGTCCTCTGTTGTGGGCGTCGATGGGGCGGCAGGTTCTTCGACCAGCCAAAACTTCTGCATTAAATCCCCAATCGGCGGCGGACTTACGGCAGTGGTCAACGCGGATAAGGATGACGATTTCGGTGTAGAGAGTGATCCAAAAACTATCCAACCGAGTTGAGTGTCCAATGCCGATGGAAGTCCGGGATGATGCTCGACGCCGGCGTGTGCGCGAACAAGACTTGGTAATATGTCGGCGCCGAATAGGACGTCGACGCGCGACGGAATGTCGAAATTGTTGTCGGCGAGACAGAGGTGTTGGTACTTAGAACGTACACTTGCTGGTAACCGCGTAGACGGCATAACGGCGGTGATTCGCGTAAGAATAACTAAATCAACTGACGGAAATAAATCTGAATTGAAGTGTGGCGAAAATCGACAACTGGTTACGCCTTGTACGTGATTCACGGGACTTTGCGCGAGACCGACGATGTTGGTTTTAAAACGACGTTTAGACAGGCCTAACCGAGCGAAACAATCAGTAGTCATGGCCGAAATTTGAGAGCCACTGTCGAGTAGCACTCGAACTGAATGAATCTGGTCCCAGGCGTCCCTAATGTGTACTATTGCAGTACCGAGTACGACTGTGGAGTTGGTGCACGCGGCACCCGAGAACGAACTCGATTGTTCGGCGGGTGGATCTGAGCTGGTACCCACGACTGCTTTCCGGTCGTAGTTAAAATGTAGCATAGAATGGTGACGTTTGCTATTGCACGAGCGACACCCTTTTGTTGACACGCACGCAGTCAGCATGTGATTTGGGCTCATGCACGCGAAACATAGTTTCCGTGACACTACGAGTTCACGGCGCTGTTCGACGGTCATATCGTTGAACTTTGTACATTGGTAGATGCTATGGTCGGTCTTATCGCATGCCGGGCAACTCCTCGCTTTTGACTTGGCTGTAGATGTGGTGGCGGCAAAAACTGATTTCCTGGGTGCCGTGACTTTACGAGTATTATTATACTTGTCGCGCGGTTTTACTGTACTAGCGGGTTTACTGTCGAAATTACTAGAACCTTTTATGTTTTCCAATACTCGACACCGCTGCTGGACAAAATCGAGTAGTTCGTCGAACGTAGGAATAGTCGACGGAGAGATACTGGATTCGAATAATTGTATCGTGGATGCATCGAGAGCCCGAGATCCTATGTGAAATAGCAAAAAACTAGAGAGGTCATTGACACCGAGCGACTTGATTAGCGACACATTTTCTTTGAACGTGTCGACGAATGATAACAACGATGGTAGCGATTCGCGTTCGATCGGCTTAAAGGCAAATAACTTATCTAAATGTGCGGAAGCTAATAGACGTTTGTTGTCAAAACGCTTCGATATTGCATCCCACGCGAGAGCGTAATTGTTTGCAGACAGTGGTATGGATTTAATGACTTTCAACGCGTCACCTTTTAAGCTCGCCAATAAAAAATGAAAACGTTGTGCGTCACCTATGAGACTGTTATCGTGCACGAGAGAAACAAAAATGTCGCGATAAGAACGCCACTCTAATAGATTACCGTCGAACGTAGGTAAATCGATTTTCGGTAACGAAATAAATTGTTGTGACGCGGAGGCGATGGATGACGACGGCGACGATTTAATTTCGGAAACATTCGCGGGAGCGGCACTCGCGGGAACGGCACTCACGGGAACGGCACTCGCGAGAATCGTTTTGATTTCGAGACGCAAGGAGTCCATGGTCGAAATCAACGGATGATCATCTTGTTCAAATTCGGGAACACGGTTTACGCCGATTAATGCGTCAATAATAATATCTTGTTGATACTGGAATTGTCCGACGAAATCATTTAAGTCTTCGGCGTGAATAACTAATGCCGGAACTTTACTGATATCATCACGTGCCTCTACTGCGGTATCGTGAATACGGTTAATTGACTTCAATAGAACATCACGTTTTGCGCGCGCTCGCGTTAAAATAATTTCCGGGTCTTCTTCCTTCTTTGATGGTGCCATTACGATGTAGTACGAATTAAATTATAATAAAGAACGATTGCGACGAAGAACTCACACAGAAATACTATCCGGATCGAACGGACCAAACAATGTGCGACGGCTGCACATCAAGCCGGTTGACGAATGTACGTGTGTGTGCGCACCGCTGTCGCGCAACACGCAACCCGTCGTGTGTGAATGCTCGTCGTTGTATTACCTACTTACCTGTCGAATAACCCTGTAGAATGGGAGAGAGTGGACTGTATATTTAGGATAGATTCATAGTATTGAGTGTAGGTATTATGATGAATGTTAACAACTATGTTTTGTGGTATGAAAAATGTACAGAACGATTTATTTTACATGTTCTGCAAATGGAATGGCTTAACGACTAGGGTTAGTAATAATAACAGTGGTGTGCGCGATCACAATACGATCGGCACAATAAATCAATTAAAATAACGGAAAAAAAATAATACACGGTTCGCGTAATGCGAATAATAAACAATAACAATATTGTGTACGACCTGATAAGCGTTGGTGATATCGATGATAAGGTGGAGCTGGTGTGATTGTCCCGGAACGACGATCAGCTGACGGAGGTGGAACCGGAACGCGACAAATACATTATACGTCGACTAGGGCGACGTCGGCATACGGGGCAATGAACCCGGGGACTTGACCACGTGATGAAACGGCATGGTTGACAAATGTGTCGGAATCGGACAACGCGAGTCCGAAATAAGTACTTACGTTGTGGAGTAGCAAAATCGTTACACTTGGACGTCCGTTGTCGCGGCGTAGGACGCGGCGTAAACGACAACGAACTGGTACGTCACGGGTCGCACAGCGAAAACTCGGACGGGCGACGAGCACGTGGGTACCGGGAAAAGCGGGACTCAATCCGCACGGCGGTTATCGGGCGAGCAACCGAAAATAAAATTAAAACACTGGTGTAACACGACACGGGCGGTCGCAATGACACCATTCGTGTGCACAACGAATGGTTCGACGAGAGAGCATAGACGGCTCGGAACAAAACACGTGTGGTTTCGGTGACCACGGCTCGGGGTCGCACAGCGAAAACTCGGACGGGCGACGAACAAATAACAATAAGCCGTGGTGTCGGCACAAGTGGCCGGAACTCGGATCGCGTAAACGACGTACGCGATGAGTTGGGTGAGCAGCGAGGCTCGGATGCACGGAACAAAAATAAAATGGCGTATTGACGGCGGCGGCGCACCGGTTCGCGACAAAGACACAGTTACCTAGACGGTTGAGCAACGACGACGTACGACGGCGGCGGGTACCTGGCGACCGGCGGCTAGACCGCGACGACACCGTCCCCTTCCCCGGGGGTACAAAGTTCAATCGCGTAGCTTCGACGGCGGAGCACCAGGGTGACAAACATTGCGGGACGGGACGTGACGGACACAACGCGCGAAATTCAAAATAGTTGATTCTGTACCCAACATTTCCTCCCGGCGTTGAAAGACCCAGGGTCTTTCAAGAAGAAACAAAAATCACCAGACTTGAATATTGAAGTTGAAGTTCAAATCGTACACATTACAAAAATACGGGGTAAAATACATAAAAATATAAAAATAAATAAACATAAAATAGAAAAGTGTGACTGATGCACGAGAAAATAAATATTTACATAATGAGGATATAAGGACAAGGATCAGGGCTCGACTGGTAAACGCACAAGCTTCACGACTGGACGCTTGTAGACACCGTCCTGAGTGCGCACGGACACGACGCGAACGACATCATCTGATCCTGGATGGACCTCTAAGACACGGCCGAGACGCCACTCGGTAGGTGGTCGAGACGGGGCTTCAACGATAACCATGTCGCCGATCGCTAGGTTCGGGGACGCCTTAAACCATTTCTGTCGACCTTGCAGCGTGGATAGGTATTCGCGTGACCACCGTTTCCAATAGGACTGATGACATTGCCGAATGAGCTGCCAACGATTCAAACGGTTGATTTTGACTTCGGTGGTGTCAGGTTCTGGCACGGCGTGGATCGGCTGTCCGATCAGAAAGTGTCCCGGCGTCAACGCATTTAGGTCATGCGGGTCGGATGAACTCGGTGTAATCGGTCGGGAATTCAGAATGCCCTCGATGCGAGTGGTCAACGTATAGAATTCTTCGTACGTCAACACCTGCTGACCGATGACGTGTTTGAGGTGAAATTTGACGCTCTTGATGCCTGCTTCCCAAATGCCACCGAAATGCGGCGCGGCAGGCGGGTTGAAGTGCCAGGTGCAGTTGAGGTGCGACGAGAGACGGTCTTGGGCCTTGGCGTCGCGAAATAACGATTTTAATTGGCGGGCGGCGCCGACATAATTTGTGCCACAGTCCGAATAGAGGTTGGACGGAATCCCACGGCGGGCGACGAACCGGTCCAAAGCCGCGAGGAAGGCGTCAGTGCTGAGATCGGACACGATTTCGAGGTGGACCGCCTTGACGGACATACAAATAAATAAGGCGAGGTAGACCTTGACCGAATGTGCATTTCGACGACGGTGTTCCTTAACGAGGAACGGCCCTCCGTAGTCCATACCGACGTGTGAGAACGGACGGTGAGGTTGAACTCGGTAGGATGGTAGGTCAGCCATCAATGGTTGAGGGCGGACAGCCTTATGTCGTGTGCACGGAACGCACGAAAAGATGGCACGTCGAACTGCCGCACGACCTGACAATATCCAATATTTTTGGTTCAACATTGATAGTATCAGCCTTGATCCGCCGTGCAAAAATGACAAATGGTAATGGCGGATAATCAATTCGGTGAGGTGCGAGGATCGCGGCAGTAACATCGGGTGCTTCGCGTCATGACCGGCACTGGAGAAGCGCAGACGGCCTCCGACTCGTATGACACCCTTCTCGTCGACGTAGGGCGCCAGTTGCGCCAAAGACGGCGGCGAAATCATGGATTGATTTTTTAACATTTTGATCAACTCGGCAAAATAATGTTGTTGCGTACGCTGTACGATGATCGATAGCGACGTTTGTCGCTCGGCGAACGTGATAGGGCCGACACGGATTGGCTGTCGTCGTAAACGATGAGACAAGTAACGGGAGACGTACGACAACACTCGCAACATTTTGTCGAGCGACGAGAATCGGTCAACAAAATCTAAAGACGACGGTGGGACATTGATGGTCAACGTCGTGATGACATTCGGCCGGTTTTCGGGCAGCTGGTCAGGGCCGAGCGGAATAAATGTTGATTGTGGCCATTGGTCTTCGGGAAGTCGGAGGAACTCAGGACCGTTCCAATAAATAGACGAGGACAACATTGACTTCGGTAAAAGTCCACGAGAGGCGGGGTCCGCGGGGTTGTCGTTCGTTGATACGTAATTCCAGCTGCAAGTCGGTACTAACTGTCGTATTTTGGTAACCCGGTTGGTTACGAAAATCTTGAAATGTTTTTGATCTGACGTCAACCATGACAAAACGACCGATGAGTCCGACCAGGCTCGCACACGAGATACGGTAATTTCGCTGGACAACACGGAGTGCACGTGACGAAGCGTGCGGGCGAGTAGCAGGGCGCCGCAGAGCTCTAAGCGCGGTATGGATAGCGATTCGTCGGCGGCAGAACTCTTCAGGGGGGCAACCTTAGTTTTGCTGGTAATGAATTTCACAGAAGTGTTGCCGGCGCGGTCGACGATGCGAAGGTAAATGACGGCCGCATAACCCTTGACCGATGCGTCCGCGAAGCCGAGTAGCTGGATGTCCTGACGACAGGTGACGTCAATGTGACGTGGTAAATTTAAATCGAATACTAGCGGCAACTCCGTGCAGAACTGCTGCCACATAGATTGTAACTCGTCGGGCATCTGATCGTCCCAGCCGAGTTTTGTACACCATAATAACTGCATGAAGCACTTTGCCCACAACAACATCGGGCCGAGCGCGCCGATGGGATCGAACAAACGCGCGATGATGGACAACACCTGACGTTTTGTAGACGGCGTTTGTTGAAGGCTGGTATGGTATGCGAAGCTGTCTGTATTTGTGTCCCAATGTAGGCCGAGAACCTTCACGGCGTGTTCCTCTCGCGGGTCGAATGACATAGATTGTACTCGGTCCTCGGACGGGACGGATTCGAGTACGGCGGCACTGTTGCTAGTCCACTTGCTCAATGTACAGGCGCCGCTGCGTAGTAGATCAACAATATCATTTTTCCGACGTAATAATAGCTCTTCGGTGTCAGCTCCGACGACGATGTCGTCGACGTAGGCGGCCCGAGTAAGCACGTCCTTCGCTAATGGAAAGCGGTGACCTTCTTGGCGATCGAGCTCGTGAAGACAGCGTATGGCAAGATACGGCGCGCAGTTGAGACCGTACGTGACAGTGCATAGTTGAAACTCGACGAGTTCGTCGTTGGGCGAGTCGCGCCAAAATATGTGTTGAAATGTCCGATCTTCCGGACGAATTAAAATTTGTCGATACATTTTGACGATGTCGGCGGATAAAATGTACCTATGCATGCGGCAACGAAGTAGTATGTCGCGTAAGTCAACTTGTAGTTTCGGTCCGGTGCACAAGACGTCGTTGAGAGAGCGACCGGACGACGAAGCTGACGAGGCGTCGAACACGACGCGTATTTTGGACACGTCACCGTCGGCCTTGAGCACGGCGTGATGCGGAATAAAATATGTGCCCGGTGCCGGAGCTGGTACCATGTGTCCTAACGATTGATACGTTGACATAAACTTTCGGTAGGCCGCGTATAAAACGGAATCCTTGGTCAACCGTTTTTCTAAATTATAAAATCGTTTTAGCGCTATGGAGCGCGAGTCACCAAGACCGTGACGCGGCGTGGCATCTTGATGTTGATCTGAGTCGGTGAATAAATGTCGAAATGGTAGGGCGACACAAAATCGACCTGTCGTATCACGTGAAGTAGACGTCTTGAAATATTCTTCACACCATTGGTCCTCTGTGGTGGGCGATGATGGTACGGCGGGTTCTTCGACCAGCCAAAACTTCTGTAATAAATCCCCAATCGACGGCGGACTTACGGCAGTGGTCAACGCGGATAAGGATGACGAGTTCGGTGTAGTGAATGATCCAAAAACTATCCAACCGAGTTGAGTGTCCAAGGCCGATGGAAGGCCGGGATGATGCTCGACGCCGGCATGTGCGCGAACAAGACTTGGTAATATGTCGGCGCCGAATAGGACGTCGACGCGCGACGGGACATCGAAATTGTTGTCGGCGAGACATAGGTGTTGGTACTTAGAACGTACGCTCGCTGGTAACCGCGTAGACGGCATGGCGGTGGTGATTTGCGTAAGAATTACTAAATCGACTGACGGGAACAAATGAGGTTCAAAGTGCGACGAAAATTGACAACTGGTTACGCCTTGTACGTGATTCACGGGACTTTGCGCGAGACCGACGATATCGGTTTTGAAACGACGTTTAGACAGGCCTAACCGAGCGAAGCAATCACTTGTCATGGCCGAAATTTGAGAACCACTGTCGAGTAGCACTCGAACTGAATGTGTTTGGTCCCAGGCGTCCTTGATGTGTACTATGGCCGTACCGAGGACAACCGTGGAGTTGGTGCACGCTGCACCCGAAAATGAGCTGGGCTTGTCGGCGGAGGGACCTGAACTGGTACTCGGAATAGCTTTGCTCGCGGCCGATGACTGATCGTTATCAAGATGTAGCAAGGAGTGATGACGCTTACTTCTGCAGGAGCGACAGCCCCCTGTTGATGAACACGCGTTGAGCATATGAGACGGACTCATACATGAAAAACATAATCTTCGTGCCGCTACAAATTCGCGGCGCTTCTCGACGGTCATATCGTTGAACTTTGGACACTGGTAAACACGGTGGTCAACCTTATCACATAACAAACAACCTCGCGATTTTGACTTGACCGATGTAGACGTGGTGGCGGCAAAAACTGATTTTTTCGGTACGACTTTATTACGCGCATTATACCTTTCGTGCGGTTTTACAATAATGTCAGGTTTACTAGGCTTCTTAATATTTTCTAATACTCGGCACCGTTGTTGTACAAATTGTAATAACTCGTCGAACGTCGGAATATTCGATGGAGACGTACTTGATTCGAATAACTGCATCGTAGCTGGGTCCAGAACCCGAGCTCCCATGTGAAACAGCAGAAAACTGGCGAGGTCATTGACCCCGAGAGACTTAATTAAAGACACATTTTTTTTTAAATGTATTTACGAATGATGACAGAGCTGGTAACGACTCGTGTGCGATTGGCTTGAAAGCGAAAAGTTTGTCTAAATGCGCGGAAGCTAAAAGACGCTTGTTGTCAAAACGATCGGACAATGCTTCCCACGCGAGAGCGTAATTATCCGCAGACAGCGGTATTGATTTCACAACGGCTAACGCATCTCCCTTTAGACTAGCTAATAAAAAATGGAAACGTTGCGCGTCGCCGATGAGAGTGTTATCATGTACGAGGGACACAAATATATCGCGATAAGAACGCCACTCTAGTAAATCACCGTCGAAATGCGGTAACTCGATTTTTGGTAGCGGGATAAAATGTTGCGACGCGGCAGCGGTGGACGACGATTTAATTTCAGAAATATTCGCGGAAGCGGCACTCACGTGAACGGCACTCGCGACGATAGTTTTAATTTCGAGACGTATTGATTCCATTGACGTAACCAACGGACGATCAACCTGTTCGAACTCGGCGATACGGTTGAGGTCAATTAACGCGTTAATAATAACATCTCGCTGACTTTGAAATTGTTCGACGAGCCTATTCAAATCATCGGCATGAATAATTAACGACGGTACTCGACTGACATCGGAGCGTGCCTCTAATGCAGTGGCGTAAATGCCTTTAATGGAATTCAGTATGTCGTCTCGTTTAGCGCGCGCTCGCGTCAAAACGATTTCCGGACTCTCCTGGACTTTTGGCGGCATGACGACAAAAATGTGATATTATCAAAACGACAAAATCGAGGACAAAATATTGAAGACGGATTGTTACGAAGTAGTCACACGAAATATAATCCGGCCCGAAGGACCAAACAATGTGCGAACGACGGCTGCACATGCAAAGCCGGTTACGAGTGTGCGTGTGTGTGTGAGTGCGCGCACGGACGGCGGCCAACACGCAACCCGTCTCGTGTGACGATACTTACCTACCTTAGTCGATAGCCCTGTGGGAGGGAAGAAAAGTGGACTGTATTTAAAAATATGAGATAGGAGCTGATTGCAAATAGGGAATTATATTTGTTATGATGATGATGTGAGGTATCTAACCTAATGCGGTACTGCAAATATGAAACAGTTGTTTGCGGTCTAATATATAAATAATTTATTTTGATATTCTGCAATACGAAAATCTTATAGACTAATGTTAGTAGTAATAAATAGTGCGCGATCACAAGCCGATCGGCGAAAAATAATAAAATAATACACAACGCACGTCGAAGACGACGACGAATAATAATTCAATTAAACTAATAGTGCGACAATGCACGTCGGAGACCTATGACAATAAATAATACAAAATAATACGCGTGTGTACGACCTGATATGCTGACGTTGATAGCAGGTGATACGTGGTGA
>NC_042495.1:39123304-39134481 GCF_005508785.2 Acyrthosiphon pisum | reverse complement strand
GGTGTAACACGACACGGGCGGTCGCAATGACACCATTCGTGTGCACAACGAATGATTCGACGAGAGAGCATAGACGGCTCGGAACAAAACACGTGTGGTTTCGGTGTCCACGGCTCGGGGTCGCACAGCGAAAACTCGGACGGGCGACGAACAAATAACAATAAGCCGTGGTGTCGGCACAAGTGGCCGGAACTCGGATCGCGTAAACGACGTACGCGATGAGTTGGGTGAGCAGCGAGGCTCGGATGCACGGAACAAAAATAAAATGGCGTATTGACGGCGGCGGCGCACCGGTTCGCGACAAAGACACAGTTACCTAGACGGTTGAGCAACGACGACGTACGACGGCGGCGGGTACCTGGCGACCGGCGGCTAGACCGCGACGACACCGTCCCCTTCCCCGGGGGTACAAAGTTCAATCGCGTAGCTTCGACGGCGGAGCACCAGGGTGACAAACATTGCGGGACGGGACGTGACGGACACAACGCGCGAAATTCAAAATAGTTGATTCTGTACCCAACACTAACTGTCCAACCAGCTGATATACTTTTAACTCAGATTCCGTGCACACATAGGGCAGTGGATTTACTCCAATTTAGGCGGATATAGTACATATTATGACACCCCTTTAAAGTGAGGGGTAGAGTTGGCGACAAAGGTGATCTATACTAGGTGGATGCTTATATTATACAGCCATGTAGGTTAGCTAAGCTATACCATTGAGTATAGATAGTATAGATACTATCTATACTCGATGCCTAATGCCTATACGTATATAATATGGAGGGATGTATTTTTATTTTGCTTATTTTGATAATATAGGTTGGTTAAAAATATCGTCCACGGACAATGAGCGTTGATTTACCAAACGAATATTACTCATATTTTGAACAAAAATTCGTCAACTCGCATCCATATCTAGATAACCGGATATCTCTAGTTTATCACTTTAAAATGCAAAAACGTAATATTTAAATTTTCGTCTTACTAATAATCGTATATGAGTAAACAATATTATTACTGTCGACACCCTGTATAAAATAATATGACGTCGGCTTGTTTATGTACATATAATAGGTACTATAATACTACGTTTATAGGTATATAATAATAATAATAATAATAATAATATGTACATATTTATAATATGAACCTGTTGCGGTGCGCGAGCTGCTGCAACATGCACTGCGCTCTCATCACACGCACGCACCGCACGTCCGATACATCCGCCACGATAATTAAATAAAAAATCGTAAATCGTGGAAGACAAAACGAGCGGCGACTGCGGCGGAATATTATTGTACGAGACGAAACGTCTGTTGTAATCGCATTATTATTATTCCTGGGCACACGGCGCGCGCGGTGCCGTAACCCTGCGTGGCCTTTCGGGGAAACCGAACAATGCGCGCCGGGCGCGGGCCTGTCGACAGGTCTCAGACCGCGTGTAAAATCGTTTGTGCTCGCGAAGAGACCGTGAAGAAACCGCGCGCGTGAGAATAATTATATTATGTAGTGCGTCGTCGGGACGAGAGGTATACCCTAACCTATGGGTGGTGTTAGCCGGTGGTAGACGTCACTCTGAGCAACGCAGTTCTATGTATATGATATTTGAAGCGACGAAAAAAAATGTACCGTTTTATACTTAACGGCGGTAAAATCGTCCGTCGACAAACCCGCCCACACATCCTGCACGCGAGCTTTAAACCGATAATTTACCTTCGAGACTGCGTGTATCTATACGTTGGTCGCTGTCCTTATTTCGCGGGTTCATAAATTGTATTATGTAGTTAACTATATATATATATATCAAACTATACCGACTTTGCCTGGATTTTGATGTGCTTAACTGAAAATCTACAAACCCGCGTACCATGTCGTGCCCGATTATCCCCCACGATTCGGTATTTGGCTAAAATAATTATCAGTGGTGTATCTAGATTTTTTTCAAAAATTGAGAGTAGGATTCCAGAAAAATATTTACAAAATGCATACCTAGCGCATAGTAGGTTAATCTAGTTAGCCTATAAAATATGGATACAAAGACTTCAATTTATATAAGTATAGGAATATAAAACGAAAATAACATAATAATATGTATAATAAGATGTAATAAAAATACGAAATGGTATTATTAGGACTACTGCGCAGGATCGTACGATGTATGAGCGACCGTAACAGAATATTATATAACAGTATATTTACCGACTAGAGGTTTGCGAAAGTGCGCGCAAGGGGTGGGATAGTTAGGGCGTGGGCGGTCGCCGCAGTATCGTCGGAGTTTATCTGTCTGCGAATCCTCTGCCAGCGCGTCCTCGGCCGTGAGCGCTTGCGCCGTCCCGCCTCGCGCCGGACTGCGACGACTACGAAATATAAGAGACAACGTAATATAACGAATAACGATGTATTATTATATTCTATAACAAAATCCCGTATTTCTATCCGGGGACCGCCACTTTGCTGTCCTCCTCATCCCCTTAAATACCAAATCAAAGATTCCCTTCTCGCCTTAAATGTAGTTAATTTATAAGATCGTGTTATACTTTAGCCACTAACAGTATGTAGCTAATAATATATCTTATAAGTTTATAGTTTATCATTTTGGAGATAAGACGACCACCCTCGTGAGTCGTGTTAATAATATAATATGTACAGTAAAAACTCGATTAACCGTCACTCTCTGTTATCCGTTATCGTACAAAAAAAACCGCATAAGCATCGTAGGTCTTACTTCTCCATAAAAGACGGAACATTGCCTCTCAAAAAGGTCAAGCCTCAAAGAAACTAAAGAGGATGGCAGATTATTAATTTTTGTATGTAAATATGTACACACGCTGTAAAGTATATACGTTCTGTTTACCGTCTAATATCTATGAGATATATTCCCAATACACACACGATTAAGAGAACGTCGTATACGCACGTGTTGTCTCCGTCTTACACACGTACGACATAGACAAAACGCGTTTACGGATTCTGAGAAGAACTCTTTTAATTTTGGTTTTAAAATAAAAATACCTATCATAAAATGGAAATATGAGAATATTTCGGTGTGCTAGACCCGTGCGTCTTTTAAAAATAAAATATTTTTTTTAAAAGATACAGGTCGTTTAAAAATGTTGATATAGCCGTTATTTCTAAACAATATATTGGGTGTTATATTTAGAATAATGAAAAAAACGCACCGTCTAGCTCTTTGAAATATCGTCATATTTTCATTTTAAAATAGGTATTTTTACTCTAGAACCAAAATTGACCGAATTCTACTCAGATTGCGTAAACGAGGTTTGTCTGTGTCGTACGTGTGTAAGTCGGAGGCAACACAGCGGGTTCCACATCATCTTAAAGATAATATATTATTAACTACATAACACCAGCAGAGGTAAATGCAAGAATACAAGTTTTCTTTTTTTTACGAGGTTTATTATTATTGTTTAAATGTGGTTTGAGTTATCCCCTACCATCATTCATTCAAAAAACCTGAACATATCACTGTTCCCATATAATTATATATATTATATACTTTATACTATATACTATCATCACCAGGACCGTTGTCCGGAGCGCCACGGAAGCTTCTCTATTGGCATGTGTGTGTGTGTGTGTGTGTGTGTGTGTGAGCTTGCACCTCGTATACACACACACACACAAATACACAAACGCACAGTCGTATTACAGCGGTTGCGGGAACATTGATTTGTTGGTGGCTCTCTTGGCCTCCACCGCCGCCGCGCCACGACGTAGTCAGCACAAGCGCGCAACCGTCTGCAGCAGTAATATTATTATTATATCGTCTCCCAGACGCTCTTTTCGCCCTCCAGTCGGCCGCGCGCCCGTCCACCACCGTCACTGCAGCCGCGCCCGCCCGGCATACTCTGCAGACAACCTTGCAGGAATCGATATCGCCACGACCGCCACCGGCCATAACGCACCTACCCTATCAATGCACGTATATCGTATATGATAATAATATAGACTATACATAATAATATGGTATACGCGTAAACAACAGGTGACGAATCAGTGACTATACTGGTTTGGCACTTATACACGTCATCAATAATTTAAAAAGAAATTGACGTTGATCCCATAATGAAGTGGTAATAAGATGCAAAGTATTGGAATATTTTAAATTTCAGAAATTAAATGTTAAGATACATAGTGGGGCGACCATTGGTGAGCGAATGGAACAGGGGGTTTATGTAAGCCGAATTGAAATCTTTCTGCGAATACGATTTTTCGATTTTTTTCCAAGGCCGTTTAGCTTACCTAAAGATATGAATAATATTATGATATACGTCTGCCTGTCACGAGACCTAAAAAAATTAAAGAAAAAATTCTCCGTGAAATGGAGAATAGTTCCTATCTTGAGCTTTTATAATGATTTTTATCTAAAACATTATCTATTTTTATGTCAATCTGAATTATTAAAATAAGATTACTGATTAATGTACATAATGATAAGAATTAAATCATCCAACATGATTTGTAAAAAAAATCATCTACATTTTTTAAGCTAATATAATTTAAAAAAATAATGAAATCAAAAATACTTTCTTAATAATTACTATAATGTATTACAATTATTAACATTTAAATTTAAAATTAGTTCTAAAAAAGTCTATTGCATACCTATTTAATTACTTATGTATATTGTATAATCAGTTAATTAGTATTTAATGGAATGATGAGAAACAAATTATTCGTTGAATCATAGGAGAGTCTGGCATTCATAAAATATGATTTCCAATAACAACTTATTAATAACATTATATTATATTTTTAGAAGTGTTGTAAAACTAATGTTTTTATTTAAAATTTCTAGTGAAACGGCGTGTTTCATTAGTGTTGGGAAATATTTAAAATCATTTTATGACATTTTGATGAGCATGCAGCTGTTTTTATGTTTTTACTGGATGGCTATTATTTATTACGACGCTTAATATGTTATTATAGTAATAATTGCAATTTTTTTAAGCATGTGTTTAGTTTTTATCTGGGCTAAAAACCTAATGTATGTATTGCGGATGATATGTAATAATAGAAATAATCTATTTAATAAACGAAATTATTATGCGTAACAATTGAATAGTTCGTACTACTCGTAACTACACAAAAAAATACATATATTTATTATGTATTACCTATATATTAATTAATGTTATCTTCGACTTCTATTTATTTTCTATAATCGGATACAAAATAAGAAATTAATGCTCCAAGTATTTCTGTCATATTTATAGGTATATTTTATACAATTTTCAAGCAATAATTTAATACGATTATAATATTATAAATTGATGAAATAATCTGAATAAATCGTTTTTTTTAATAAGGAAATACCTATTAATTATGATAGCTAAAAATTTTGGTAACATACAGTTCTCGTTTTAGCAATAGTAATATCGTACACGCCTACTGCCTAATACAATTAATTATCTTTTTAACGGACATGTAGATCGTTGGTTTGATTTTTGGATCGAGTACCTATATATTTATTATAATATCGATTCGATTATTTCATCTATATGGTATTTCGAAAGCTGGGAGTGCAAAAAAAATAGTCGCGTGCTTTAGAAATCACAAATAAAAAACACTATAAGAGCACTCTGAACACATTATGTAGTTAAAACGGGTGTCATTAGAACGCGCACACCCCACTCCAAAATCGGTTTTTGTCTGCAGCCTCCGACCTCGATTGATCATTCATAACGTCCTATTCATAGAAATAATTATTATCGCGTTAAAACGATCCGTTTAACAGAGAGACTTCAGCGTCCCCGTATGTATGTAATATATATATATATATAAAATAATATATTATAATATAATTGCTGGTAAACTTAGCCCCGCGACAACGACCACAATGGAGACCTCTCTGCAACTACGACGTCCACTCGAATACGGTGGTGGTTCTTTTCGAGGGGATATATTATATATCATACCAACATGTATTTTTTTTTTACAATATGCGACGCACATTATGTGCTTAGGTCGTGTGCCCCTTGTTCGTAAACGGTATGTAAGTACAGACACACGACCAATCAAACGGTCAAGAATTGATATTATGAAAAAATAAACCTCATCAATTTTAATAATAACTTTCGTTTGATTTACAATTTTAAATAAAATTATTTTAATCTTTAAGCCCCGTTCACACAGTCCAATAATTTGTTTTTTTTGGTGTAATAGCGTTCATTATATTTGCTGCACCTCGTTGGAATTTAAAAGAAAATGGGAAATTGCTTACAATATAATATTGTATGTACCTACCTATAATTATGATTATAGTGTTGCCTTTCCAGTGCCGTGTTTTACAACATATTAATATTTAGTCACTATTATAATGCAATAAATACAATATGCAAGTTGTTAATATTTAAAAATAGTGCTCAATGGTCAGTGCATGATACAATTATAATAAAATGGATATTTGAGAATAAATATTAATTATTGTTATTCACTGATGTACATGTGTAATGTTATGAATATAAAAATGTAGTACAACTGATGAACTAATCTTTAATTTCTAAATAATATTGACTCGGTGTTTTGATGGTATTAATACGAATGAATAAAATCATAAAAATTATTTCTTGAGACAAATATAGATTATGAATTTTATCATTTCTAGGTTTAATAATTACATGTATACATTTATTAAAAACTAATCAAAAAATGTTTATTTACCTACTGTCCACTACATTCTAACGAATGATAACTATAAGATATCTCCATCATGCACAACAATTAATTGTATTTATATAAGCTACACTCTTCAGAGTGTTATTGTAAAAGAGCTTAAGTACTTATTTGCTTAAGGTACCTAACTACTAGCAATATACTAGGTACCTATAATAACACATAATAACTTGAATGAAAATTCATAAATTTAAATTTGAAACTACTTCAAGATTATCAACCGATAGTTCTGTAATTGTATATTAAATTACGTCGCACAAAATTTGTGAGTATTAATATTAATTTTATGTCAATGTGATTTTGGAAATGCGTAGTAATTTTCAGAAGAAACTCGATAAATGAAAGGAAATTGACAAATGTATAAGTTATTTAAACTTAATTGTTAGATTTTAACAAGAATGAAACGTTTCAAGTATTTATAATAAAATCGAAATTCAATTACGTGTTTAAAATATGTTTAAATGAGTATAAGTTATTGAGTCTCAAGGCTATACAGTAATTTATTCAGTGATGTCTTATCCGCCGCTCTAACTCAGAGTTTTTTTTTATTTCAATGTATTAAATTGTTAGTATATAATTTCAATATAATATTATGTTAAATAAATTATTACAACAAATTTGATTTTAAACTAATTTTTATAAGAATATACATATATACCTACAGGAAGGTGTGCTTTACAATATTTAATAGGCGTTATACATCTTTCAAATACATTTTACAGCATTGAATTGAATTATTGATTGAGTCGAGGACAGAGTGGAAAGCAATTACGGCAATACGAAGGAAAAAATAATTTCGCAAAGAAATCCCAAAATGGCCACAGCTGTCATGAAATGTTCAACAGTCGTAAAAGTTAATTAGTTTCTTTGAGAACATTTTATAATGAAGCCGTTGAAATTCGAGGGACGAGACCATTCTGTTTCACTGCCATCAAACTTTCCGATCACGCGCCAAAAACTGTATTTATGTTTGGCACATGGACTTTTGAAAGCAAAACTCGGAGGGGAAAGAAAAAGAGGTTGGTGGCTAAGAAATACTACTTTTGTTTCGGTTAATTGTCTTTAGACTTCGCCAGCGCAAATGTGTTTTACTAGCAATTTTATTTCTTCCAACTTCGGACAATTGCTTACACGCGGTGTCCGAAGAGCTCTTTTCCGTTGAACTGTAAACGGTCAGAAAAATATGTCGTTTCGTCCATAAAAACAATAGTAAAAGTAAACAAGTTAGTAGTTAGTACACTAGCTATACTATAATCTACGGTGATTTGGGTCTTGTAATATTGAATTTAATATTATACAAACAATTTTTGAACAATCGATATTAACTTACACATTTATAATCTTCCATAATAATTTTATGTCAATATGTGAATAGGACACTAAAACATTTTCTGAACAAATCCTCTGTACCCAAATTATGTTTAAAAAAAAAGGTGTTTTCAGTGAAGTTTAAAAAATGTAGTGTAGGAATTCGTAAAAGTATAAATGGATAAAAAATGGTAATAATATAATAATTTTCCAATGAACGGCTCAGCACGGTGAGTGATGAAGTTGATGCAACAGCTTTCGCAGAGACTACACGACAGTAAAGTGTGGACGTTTACGACGTGAATACGAAGTATTATATTATTTATTATAATAAATTAAATGGTCTATGACGTGAAAAGACTTTATCGTCTTATTAATCGCGAAAACCGGCAGCAAAGGGTTCAACCCCAGAAATGTTTGTCGATATAATATAGGTTTGTCGTTAAACGCGCCCTATACCTATACCTGTATACGAGTAATAATAATAATAAAAATAATAATAATAATGGCTGCACGTGATGTGTGTGAGAGTTTGTCATTAGCCAGTGGCCGGCGTTGTAGTGCCGCGTATTTATGTACGATACAATCGGGGGTGGACGACGTTGCTGGGAATAAAAACAAGAAAAAACCAAAAACAAGTGGTAAGTAAAAAAAAAAAAATAAATATATTATCCCCAGGCGTACATATTAGCATAATTTGTCCATGAATCATACTCGCCGATGTTTCGCATATGATAAGACTATAGGAGACGCTTTTCTTTGCGGATATAGCGTGACTCATTAAAGCGTCCACTCAATTATTACTGTCCGGAAAGACCGGAATTATTAGCAGGCGATTATGATTTTTATTGGCCTTAATTTCATTTTTCGTATGTCATTTATTTTACATAATCACGTCAGTGAACATTATTTTTGGACACGAACCCACCTCCTTAATGGTGTATTCAGGAAACAATATAGCCGCGCGCACTGCAAAAACGCTACCCCGACCCGCGGCTGAAGGTAATTAATAATATCACCATGAAGTTTTTATATCTTAATTATAAATAGGCACAATAACTTACAAACCAAACCAAAGTTATATGTTTTAGTCGGAAAATTTATTTTGCATATTTAAAAACAATTTTCTTGTACTCGCACACAAAATCATTCGATCTAGTCAATTATTACAAATACATTAATTATATATTATACCATTTTCCGACTCTGTATAAGGCTTGGTAAACGTTTCATCTTCATTTAATTCATAAAGCATTTAAAATATGTAGGTTATGAACTTTAATATTATGTGTTATAAATAATTGTAGTGCCTATTATATATATATATATTGTTTGACCGCAAAATCATCTTAATAGTGTATACCCTAAACACGTTAGTAAGTTTTCGTTATTTTCAAAAAAAAATGTGTATTTATTGAACAAAATAGTCAAAAACAATTTTACTTTATATACTATATGAACTCAACCCAAGAAAATTATGTTAATATATTTCATAATAATAATATATAGTTACTAAGTACCTATATATAGGTATAATATAGGTATTAAAACTATAAATTAAAACTAAAATACAAACAAACACAATTGTTTGTTTGTATTTATTATATTTGTATTTGTTATATGTTTTATTTTTTCATAATTGCATTCCAAATGTATTAGATATTCCAAGTTTAACAACAATATATTGATGCCTGTTTTCGGTCACCGCTTATAATACCTTTAACTACAAAACAGTACATACATATTTTCCTATGTAATATTATAATGTGTTGTTGTAATATGTGTCTTAACAGTTAGAACGAGGATAGCAATAATTAGATTTGATATTTATTTTTTTTTCCTCAATATAATAATATTTTTATAATATTATACTATTTATATTTGTTTTCGATCTAAATTAATATTCTTTAAAAGTATAATCTTGTGTTTAAGAGACAATATATATAACAGTATGCTATCTAAATAAAATAAGTCAGCGAACATTTTAGGTACGTATACTTACTGATCATTTAAGTACCTAGTCATAATATAATTGGCGGATTCAAAAAAGTCCAATTTATGTTTACTATACTATAATGAAATCACATTATTATAGCACGATAATATTTGTCCTCCTTGTTCATATACCTACGTATACCTATGGTGTATACACTTATTTATCTCGAATAAATTTAATTTAAATTACTGTTGATACTTATGAATAATAGCATTATTAACAGCGATGCCTATACAGCGTTTATAACTATAGAAATATTACTCGTATAATTAATATTTTAACAAACTAAAAATATTTCCTAGCTTTTATTGTTAATAATTTAAAATACGCTTTAATACTTTTAAGTTATAATCATTTCTTACGATATACAAATTAAAAAAATATATAACTTTACCTGACGGCTAACACCGACAAATGTGATTAATAATAAGAACTTATTATAATAACTCTTGGTTTTGATATCTGATTTATAAACAATTACGTGTAATGTGTATGCACATAAATAGGTATACCTAATATTATGTAGGTAATATATGTTTCTGTACACAGCATACAAAAGTTCAGTTTTTAATAACAGTTTTAATTAAAATTTGTTAACATTTTCGTTTAATACGTTCGGATGCACATGAGATGTTCAATGATGGCGGGAAAAGAGAGGGTCGCGAGGTTCCGTGTCAGACCGCAGTATTGTATAGTCCCAATATTGTGTACCGCCAAAAGGGTAGGAAACCACATACACTTAGATGTCACGCTATGAATTCATAATATTATTTTATAATATACAATATTACGCACAGACTTTTGGCTGAAACGAGGTTGAACGAAAAACGAAAAAATAAAATATAAATAATACGGTTACGAAATTACAGGTATTCGGTTCGTCCGATTAGCATATATATTGGACGCACAGTTCTCTAGAGATACATTTTTCGCGATATCATAACCAATCTCGAACACACTAGGCTATTTATGCACCGAACACGCGATCGTTGTTATTTGACCAATCATTAAATAATGTTATATGTAGGTAGTAACAGTGTTATATTACCGTCAAATATGGCTCAGAAAGTTTTACCTACCTATAAGAACGAATTACAAGAGCCGTGGGAACTATAATTTACATGTGTATTTAAGTGAATTATATGGTAAATAACGCGATATTCCTAATTATTAT
>NC_042495.1:39121651-39123204 GCF_005508785.2 Acyrthosiphon pisum | reverse complement strand
CATTACGCCGCGTCGCCACCGAGGTATTGGTGCGATTCGAACATCGTTATTTGTCACCCGCCCGACGATCGCCGTGCGATTCGAGTTCCGCTCGCCCACGCATCCACGTGTTTTCCCGTCCGCCCCGCCATAAATCGTGCGAACGGGTCAGCCGTGACGTGTTCTAGTTTTGTCGTTTGTGCCGCGTTAGCGCCGCGACAATCGGCCCGCCAGTGCCGATCGTAATTTGGCCCGCGCCGGCCTATTTTGATTTCGTTCCACGCCATCGTCGACCGATTCGCCGTTTTCGACGGAAGTACCCCTGTCGCATACCACACAGACGCGAGCAGCAGCATCATTGTCGTTTTGGGACAACCGCTCCGTCACCACGTTATCACCTGCTTGTGCAGCCGTCGTTCGCACAGCTATATAATGTATTATATTGCTATAGGAATATAAATTATTATGTGGTGTGCATAGGTGCAAATTGTGGGGGGGGCTTGGGGATGCTAAGCACCCAAACTTGGCCGTAGCCCCCCCCCCCAAAAAAAAAAAACCTAGGACATACAATATTAATATGCTATATTTCAATGGTCTACTTGCATTAAATATATTCAGTTAATTGTTTTTCTTTTCGCAAACGAATACCGATTCCCGGATTTGAAACTGTTATAGGACTATATTAACTATATTATATATCACTATATTAAGTCTTAATTAATTTATTATTATTCATAACTTCAATATTGAAATATTTTCTTTAACTAAATAGGTACACTTAATAATTACAAAAATCGGATTTTGAATATATGCATAATGTTAACATAAAAATGGTGTCAGCAACCTTAATTTAAATATTTCCAGATTGCCCCTTAACTGAAACATTTTTATAAATTATAACATACCGGATTTCATATTTGAAAGGTAATATGTATATTGTGTACGCGACTCAGTCCATAGTATTTGTTTGAATATATTTCATTTTCATGTTTTAGATTAATCTCATTCAGCGTTTGATTAAATAATGAAATAATGAATTTTTTTTTCAAAAGTTTAAATTGCTTCTTATGTACATATACCTACATATTATCTGATTATTTAAATAAAAAAGCAATAAATAATTATGCTATTAAAAAAAACATTGTCCTGTTTATTTTTATATGCATTTATTTTCAATGCTAGACCCAAAATATCAAGGGAAAGATTTACCCCAAGGATGTGATGTAGAAGGAATTGGATACATACAAATAGTTGCTCATAAATTACTACCATCAAATGAATATAACAAGGTAAATATGTACAATAATTATAAATATTTCTGTATTATGTTTTTTCATCAAATACCTAACTATTTCATACTTGTCAGTGTTTTATTATTAAGTAATAAATTAATATTACTTTATTAAATAAATTATACAACTAACTATCAATGAGATCCTATTAAAATATTATTGATTTGTAACCTAAATTATTTAAAATAGTTTTGATTATCTTCTTAATAATTAACTTTGTTTATACATTTCATACTTTTGTAGTGTTTTTTTTTTTTTATAGTTAATTTTCATTTTATTTTA
>NC_042495.1:39119836-39121551 GCF_005508785.2 Acyrthosiphon pisum | reverse complement strand
TGTAATATGGAATCTATTTAATCATCTTTTAATTTTTCTCAATAGAAGCAAGACCTAGTAAAATGAAAGACTAATGAAGCACCAAACCCTCAGTAAATTTAGCCGATTTTGGGAGTGTAAAATATTGTAGTGTATATTAAGAAGACATCGCATCCGCTTATTTTATCTCCGTCTTACAATCGCATAATATACCGAAATATACGTCGAACAATTCCAATTTTATATTGTTACCTTAAATTTACAGTGAATTGACCTATTATAAAACTTAAATGCAAGAACATTATATGTGTTCGCTCTTTGGTTTTTTTAAAATATTTTAATTTTTATGTGAATTACGACCATTTTCAAATATTAATATTTTACATAGGTAGGTACTCAAAAGTCAAAACTAACATAAAAATTAAAATATTGTAAAAAACTAACGATAAAACACAGATAATGTTCTTACATTTAGTTTGATAATATGTTATTACATGTTTAACTCTATAATATTTAAGCTCACAACACAAAACTGGAACGGCTGGAAGTACATTTTGATATAGGTATTAATGTATTATGCGTTAGTAAGACGGAGACAACATATGCGGGTGATATATAATGATAATATAAATAAATATTTTATTCTAATTTGTTTCACTTTTTAGGATATCCATACCTCATTAGTCCACCTAGACTTCTTTCAAATGAATACGAGGCGATAGAGATTGAATTGAATTTCAAATCGGATAATATAAAAGGAGGAGATAACAATATAAAGTTGAAATACTATCAAATATTTTATAAAGTATGTTAAATTTTTTTGTGAAAACGGTTTATTAACGGTCTTATTTGATTTAATTTCAATAAATACTAATGTATTGATAATAATATGAAGTATGAATATCTGAATATTTATGATAAAATAAAGCGAAAATTAACCATAGGTACCATAGTTCAATCGATATTTGATATTATTGTGTATTATGTTTAATATACACACATTTTACCAAGATATTCTATAGTTATACATTTAGTTCAAAGAATCCTGACACACGTTTAAAACAATTTATAGTTAGATAACTAAATTTGAAAATGTATGAAATATATATTTTAATATTTAGTATTTACTACCCTATCAATATTATCAAATTCTAAGAAATTTATTACAGAGATTTTATTATATTATACTGGAATAATGTATTTTAGCACTGTAATGGGATTAAAATAATTCTGAATAATATAGAAAATGTAGATAATAATCAAAATAGATTGACCAATAAATCTATCCAGTACATGCCCATAAAGTTCACACAAATATTTGAAATATTTTATTCTATAATTTATGATTTTAGTCAATAATTGAAGGGGAATTTACAAAATCTGAAATTAAGCTAATAAATGAAACTAGTAATAGAACCACAGTCATTCTACACGATTTAGAACCTGATACCACATATAAAATTGGTGTTCTGGTTATAACAAATGATGGCAATTTCAACCGTGAAGATATAGTTTTTAATCAATATAAGACTTCATGTATCCGTAAGTATTATGGATCAATTGTTAAACCAAAAATATCTTTAAAAAAAAATAAAAAACCTAATATTGGTTACAATAATTATATTACCAATATAAACCAAATAAAAAATGTCGATGCTTTAGTAATTATAATTTCGTACTTGAAGCAAAAAAATATTTTTAAATGTAAATTAATTTTTGGATATAGACTGCAGTTT
>NC_042495.1:39107985-39119736 GCF_005508785.2 Acyrthosiphon pisum | reverse complement strand
TCAAAAAGTTACGCATCAATTTATATTTATTATTTATAACAAAAATGTCCATTTCAAAAATAATATATCTAGCATTATATATTGCATTTATTAAGTAAAGATAACATAGGTACATAATAATTATAACGTTAACGATCACGTATCTATAGATTTTAAATTAGACAATTTTATTTTAAAATAATACAACAAAAAAATTTTGGTTAGTTAAACGTATTATATATTAATATAAAACCTTTAATAAAATCTAAACAATAAAAAACCTTATTATTATTTTTATTATGCGATTAAAAGTTTAATTTGTTTTAATTTGTTAATATTGTTAAACTTTTTATAGAACCTTTTATTACTGATTACAACATTCATTTAATCAGTGGGATAAAAAGCGTCAGCGTACAATGGGATAAAGTATGTACACTTCTTGTTAATTTTAATTTATTGAAATACTTAATTTTTAATATTTGCTTGTAATTACAAACCAAAACGTCATTGTTTAAATGTACAGTTTTATTATAATGTATAAGTAACATTATGAATTTCCAGATACATCTTAAACGATTAGAATGCAATATAATTGAATATGTTTTGACATTAACGTTTAACCAATCACAAAATCAAATGACTTTTATTGAAGAAATAAAATCAAGTTCCAATTATAGTGGCCTCTCAATAGGAAATCTTTATCCTGGATACAATTATAGTATATCTCTGACTCCTAAGACTAATAAAGGACAATTAATTTCGTCGCCTACTTATTCATTTACTCCCCAAATAACAAGTAACTTATTGTTTTTAATTAAACTTATATACAAGCACATATACAGAAGATTTTTGGGGTTCAAAACCTCCCACGAAACTACCCAAATTTATTTTACAAAAAATATTAATTTTGTTGACATTACAGTATGATATTTAATTAACTGAAGATTATAGTTTACTTATAAATCGCCACCAGAATTATTTCTGTATTTGTGCCTGAACCTATCAACTATCACATATCTATTCAATATTATGTTTTAATTATAGAAAACGACGTCATTATTAAAGATATTATTGCAACTACGACTGATAAAATTAAAATCTCCTGGAAATTAGTAAATGCTTACCAACACGACACAATAGTTGTAAATGCACCTTTTACGTATGTTGTCAGATTCAAAGTAATTGAAATTGTTTTTTAAGTATATTTATATTCTATATAGTACTATATGTATATTATATTAGTTTGTATATAGTTACCTATATGAGCTTGTATTTTTTATTATAAAACTTACTTTTCAAATTTATTTCAGCTGCAACGAATTCTCAGTTGTTCTTTGGAAAAATTAGAAAACAATTGGACATCAATTATAATTTTCAATCGAACGAACTATGAAATATCCGCGATACCTAATTCGCAGTACTGTATACAAGTTACAGTTGCTAATGATGACATAAATACTCAACAAGGATCCCAGATTTACGCATTAACACCAGCATCAGGTAAAGTTTAACGAAACCTAAATAGTATTTTGTATTCATATTTTAATGAGTGATTTCTGTATGTTTCTGATTAGTCCCACAGACTGAACCTATTTTTGACCTTGAATACCCAATGTATGTGACGAATGACTCGGTGTTTGTTCAGTGGAAAATCGATCCCGTAAATTGTTCAAAGTTAAATGGATTCTTATCAACGTTTTATATTGAATTGAAGGTAAATAATTAAATTCTGGAAGTAAACTTTTAATCGTTAATTTATAAAATTAAAAATATATATTTCTTAAAGGATATGGTAGATGACACATTAGAAATAATAGAAACAAAACAAAACTACTTTTACACCAATAAGCTGAAATCAAATAATTATTATGAAGTAAAAGTGTTTATAAAAACACACATCGGTTATAATCTTGAACATTATCTGTTCACCAACTTTACAACTAAATCAAGATGTGAGTTCATTATTATAATTAATTATTTATTTACATACCAATATATTATATTTGTTTTTATGCACACGCAGATTTAGCACCAGTTGATGACTTAGTAGCTTATAAAAAAAGTCTTAAACATCAGTTAGTAGGGCTTCGTTGGTATTATTCAAACGATGCAAATTTAGATGGATTTATAGTTTCAATTAATGAAGACGCTTTTGGAAATGCAAACAATATTTCTATAATTGCCCCAACGAAATGTTCTGCTTGGCCAGAATACTATTGCCATACTTATCATAATTTGAGTCCTATAAACAACTTCACGTTTAAAGTACGTATTGTTAGACGATATAGAATATTTAATTATCTACCTAATTGGCTAATTAAATCAATTGGTAATTATATGATTTATGAAATTGTATTTTGTATTAGATAAAACCAAAGTCGTTCGATTATCCTGAAGGTGGTCATGGGTCGTCCATTTCATTCAACTTAAACGATGAATGTAAGTCAGATGAATGGTTAAGCTTAAGATTCAAAAAATCTAAGTTCTGCCTATTATGTTTTTTTTTTAACATTTTATTATCAAGGACTTATTAAATGTTCTGTTTAGTGCCAGACTCTCCAAATAATTTAAAAATTATTGACATTGGAAATACTTTTATGACTCTCCAGTGGGATATACCATGGATATTTAATGGAGTATTGAAAATGTACATCATTAACGTAGAAGAAATATCATATAAAGATATGAATTTGAATTCTGGCATTCAAACAACAGAATTACCAATTTATGATGAATTACCTTCTTATAATTATACGGTAATTCATTAAAGCTTGAAACTTGAAATTGTAATAGTTATATTAGATATTTAAGATTCTAATTATAAATTCTAATTAATAATATAATCTCACTTGTTATAACTGTATCTCGTCGCCATAAATGTATTAGGTACACCCACCAAAATTGCAAAATCTTACCAAGTTGTTTGTAGATTTTATTACAGAATGAACTTTTTTACAGCTTAATTCCGTTATTCCGTTATATTCAATAGGCTTATCCAGCGTTTCCATATTGATTTCCTGTTTGTTTGTTTGTCTACATAGCTATCCTACAAAGGCATCAAATAATACTACATTTAAAAAAAGACCATTGTACCTACTACCTACATAAAATAAGTGAATCCATCCAATAACAATAAAACAATGATCGGAAAATTAACTTGATGATCTATTTTAATTTTTCAGATATCTATCACTTAGTAGCTCAATTTTAGAACTCGTAGGTAATTTAAAACCAATAAATTAATCGCCGTTTTCAGAATATAAAATTATATATATGGTTATTTTTCTAACACTTTATTAATGCAACCATATCGTTGCCATTCCATAACATTTTTTTAAATAATTTTTACTCTAAGTGAAGAGCGAAAGGTATTACAATTACTCTAGTGGATTGGTAAATTCACTTGACTTTGAGCTGTTTTGGTTTTTTGAAGACCACCATTATGGATGGTCTGTTGGCTGCCCATTTCCTTTTTAGCGTTTACCATAGTTTCCTTGTTAATCGCTATTTCCATTATAGTTTCACTACCTAGTGTAACAGCAGTGTAATTAAAAGCGTACTCTTCAAGTAAACGATCCTATATTTTACTGTATCTAAACCAACCATGAAAATAACTCGAATTAAAGCGTCAAATTCTGAACTAAATCGATATTTTGAAACGAGGTCCCATCAAACAACACAATCTGTATTCGTTTTCCGTGTTTGATAAAATTGATTCAGCGCATTGAAATATGACTTTTTGGTCAAAAATGTTCGGATAAAATAGATGCAAATGTTTTACTAGGATAAGCGTAATAAAACAAGACCATATGGAACTTAATTATCTTCTTTTTTTAAATGTCAGTCGTTTTAATCATATTATTGTAATATTACATTAAATTAATCTAATATTTTACAGGTCAAAAATCTAAATCCTGGCTCCACTTATTCAATTGGAATATTATCCGTATCTACGTCACTATGGTATAGTTTTCCAATCAAAATTCAAGCAAAAACACTTGTAGGCACTTAATTATTGTTTACGTGACCAATGTTTATTATTTTTATCAACAGTAATTTATATTTAATACGACAAGTCGAAATCATAATATTTCACATTATTTTTCTTTATTATTTATCTAACACAATCATGCTATTATACGAGTATGTATGTTGCATTTTATGTTATATTATTAAGTGCTTTTCTATACATATTATAATTTATACATTATGTTTTGTAGTTTCATGCTAATTTATATCGTAGCGTGTAGACGTATAAGTGTTTAAAACGGTGAAACATTATACTATAACCTTTATAAGACTTATTTTGTCAGAGCCAATATGTGTTTTGAATAACTATTCTGTTACTTAGTAGAGAACTGAGTGATTTAAATTTAATTAGTATAAATATTTAATAGAGTTGTAGGTATAAATCGATTTACGCACCTTATTATTATTTATTGTAAATTTGAAAACAATGAAGACTGCTCAATGCACTCAAAAAACAACTGTTCTACATAAAAGTATTCACTATAATATATTATAGTGGCCTGGTATCTTTTTCATTTTCAAGCACAAGCAACAATATTGAAGGTTTTAACTGTTGCAAGTTATTAATTTCGATTTAATTAATATCACGCCCGTACAGGTTATATAATACTATATACATACCACGTCATATCCTATAAGTATAGGTTTTAAAGTAGCACATTAAATTAATTACATTTGTTACTCTTTCATCCAGTAAAATACGTAAACCAATTAAATCAAGACTTACAGTAAAATTGATACTTAATAGTTTTATTTAGTAGAAATATCACAATCTCAAATTAATATTCTAGAATGAAGTGGATATGCTTGTTAACTTTGCTCTAGACTACATCTGTAGTAGTAGGGATTTTCGGACACCCTTGCAAATAGCAACAACCAAAAATCGCACCGTCAACGTGATATTTTTTTTTTAATACATCGCTTTTGTATAATCGTGCTTTAACCCATGGAAAAGTGTAATAATATAAAAAATAATTAAATTAATCAAAATAAAATTGTTATTAAAATAATTCAGTGCATGATCCGTGAACTAACTTCACATAACATAATCGATAACTAGCAATGTCTACCAGTGATAATTAAATATAGTAGGTATTTTTTTATTATACTATGCACTTAAATATCTGTGTATTCTATAATATGTGGACTGATTTAGAAGCTGTTGTGAGTTAAAGTTCAGAGTCCGGAACAAATTTAAATTGATAAAAACGATAATAATTTCAAACACAATTTTATGTTATAAACTTATTCGAGGTGTTGTTAAAAGTAAAGTAAATAGTTGTTTGTGATATAATATAATATTGTGTACCTACCAAGATATAGTCAGTACACTACTAAACACTGACAGGCCTGTCAAGAAACTTATTGGCACATTTTGATTATGGATTACAAACTTAAGGTTGTATTAAATTGTTAAAAAACTATATAATTATTTTATGAATTTTTATAACCACACATAATGAATCGAATTAATCGGAATCATTATAGTAGCATGTTCTTGTTACCAGCAATATATTACATCTTGTTGTGCGTACAAATTTTAAATGCTTATGATGAACATAAACCAAGTGTCACTATTTCACAGCATTTTCATAAGGCTAGTAAGTACCTACAAGCAAATATTATTTAACGTTATAACAAAGTCAAATTAAAATATACATTTTTTCAAATATGTAATTAAATTTCTAGTTTATTTAATTGTTGTTGTTTTTTTTTATATATATGAATTTAAATGTAGAACTTAATAATAATGCGTATCTATTAAATTAATTAAAATATATCGTTTAAATTCCATAAATTAATTATTTTGACTTTTAAAAAAGGAACGCTTTTACATTTTTAATAAATAAAATGATATGTTATATTTATACCTATTTTATTGTAAGCAAATAAAGCTCATTACCACTATGGGGCACTATACCACTTGAAAATATTAAATCTATTAAATTTATTTTAAATTATATATGAACTAAATTTTTATGTTTTATTTTTAAATACAAGCTGTACAATATTTTCACCACCAAATAAAATAACAAAAACACATAATATGAAATCTAAAATATATCATGTGTATTTATTACATAGGTAATACAATTTAAAAATATATTACAGATTACAATAAGGTAATTAATATTGTTCGTTTATTTTAATTTTAGATTGCCTTGATGATTATGATATTACTACAATCTATAGACTCGCGGATCCACGTTTAACTGACAGCAATGGTTTGTTAGGTAGGTAAAAAAATACAGTTTTTATTCGAAACAACGGATATACATTTTAAATGATAAAATATTATATAAATAAATAATAATATTGTTTAAACGGTTGTTTTATCTAATGTTTACCAAAGCCAAAGGTACACTATAATATAATTTAAATCAAATTGTACTCATTTGATATAGGAGCATTATGATTATCAGTAGAATTCGATCATTAATTTTTCGTTAAACGTCTGACAAAACACATACGAATACAACGTCTGTTTAACGAAATTAAGTATTGGTCTATGATTAATCGAGTTAATAGACTTTATAAAACAATAGGTGATGGTAAAACGTGAGAATGATTTTATTTGGTACTAAAGGCTTCTGGGGTTTCTGAACGGCTGACATTATTTTTATGAAATGGTACTTTTAAATCAGCTCCTAAATTATTTATCCAGGTTTAAACTTTATATTGTTTTGTGAAATGTGCTAGAAATTATAGTAGGTACCAATGGTAATTATTCAAGTATTATTTAAGTAAAACGAAATATAACTTATATTAATTGGTGATTGACTATGTAATTTATTATTTATTTTATTAATATTATATTATATTATTACCTAGTGTATTGCATTATATTTATTATTATTATTTTATAATTTTTAATTTTATTATTTATGTTTATTTCATTAATTATATTAAAACGATGTAAATACTCACTGTTAAAGAATTGCGTGTTAGCAAACTGGGAGTCATCGAATTTTGAGTCAGTGGATTGGGTGCCGGTAAACTGGGAAATCACCGGGGAGAGAGATCCTACCGTGATATTTTTTTCAGTATAATAAATATTTATGACCTTATACCTAACCATAAATTATATTTGCAATGATCAAATAGTGAATTTTGACAAATCAGTCTAAGCAATATTTTTTCTGATGATTATACAGCGAGGTTACATACAAATTTACTGTAACTTACTATATATATACTATTGTACTTACTATCTTTAATTTAGGTATTATTGAATTATTCCCTACTTTAAGCCGGAAGGAAATTATCTTATTTACCTATAAGCAATTTTAAATGTATGAGCATGGGTTTAAGATATTCTTCATTATTTTTAAGATATTTATAATAATATATTATATAATATTAAACACATTATTATAATATTTTATTAGATGGTTCAAATGCGACGTCCAATAGTAACTATTCAATTGAATCAATTGAAATACATTCCAGAACAAATGCTATTGGAATACCTATATTAATTGGAAATCAAATTGACAACAATTCTCTGTCAGATGCTATTTTGCAATTTAATTTGGCGGAATTTTATAAATATGGATTTATGCCAAATAATAGCCGTATGGGAGTTTATTTGGATTCAAATTACTGGAAACAATCAACTATTTTATTAACGGGTAATATATAAAATGTTTAATCTGTTTAGATCTTTTTTAATTAACAAAATATTGCCATTTTCTATTAAGAAATGTCATTACTCATTAGTCATTTATACTATATAGGTACTTATATATATCTTCTCGTTAAAAAAATAAGTTATTAATTCTGTATAATTTGAACAGGAGACAAATGTGCTGTCGACTCTGTTTCTTCTACTACGAGTTATAATACAGGTAAATTTAACTAAAACGTGAGTAACCAAAATAATTTTATAATTATTAGTCAAAGTAACGAAATATCATTTTAACTATCAACCAAAATTAAAGTATTAAAATATAATATGATCACATATAAATAATCCTATAAGGCAATGAAAACAATATAATATCAGCTACATTCAGAAAAAAAATATCAAAATAAGTACAAATGTAATGACTTACTAGTTTTCAGGACGTGTGTAATAATAATACACCACAGACACATGCACTGTTTTGGGCAGAGGAAAGAAAATAATCTTCATAAATATATTATAGCACCTACCAAGTATATATTGTTTAATGTCCCATGTTTTTTTTATTACTGAATATACATAACAAATTATAAACTAATTCTCATCAACACCCAATAATATGCTTTAATATTTTAGTTTTTGGTTTCAGAATACAAGTTGAATGAATGCATCGATGCGTTAGAATATAAATATGACAAACATTTCTATCCATATTCAGCAAGAGATGATATTCATCAGACTTTTCTAAAAATTCATTGGAAGCCAGCTAAAAAACAAACTTGCTTATCAATTACATACTATCATAGTTGGGACTCTGAAATGGAAATCATTATGAGTATATCCAATGAAAATGATACGTTAATAACTTCTTCTATATTAGAAAAAAAGGTGAGTTCAATATTTTAAATGTAGAACTAGCAAGAGTGAGAATGCCACACAGTTATCTGTACATGTGGTTTTTTGAACATTTTGAAAATGTTGTTCCCAAAAATAGAGTATTCATCGATAGTATCAAAAATGTGGATATTCTATTTTTATTTTTTTTTTTTTTTTAAATATGGTTATTAATTATTATGTATTTATTATGAAATTTTAAATCAATACTTGTAAATAAATATTTATAATTTGTTTTTTCAACAACAATTTTTTTAGCAAATTTTTAATTTAACTAATTAAGGATATACGGATATTTGTACCTCTATAGTTTTCAGTATCACGATTTATTGGTACCACTAGCATTTTATATTATAATACAATATGCGATGTTAAATTGAAAATTTATTTTGCATATAGGATAGCATAATGACATTAAAAGTGACCGACATGGCTCTTATTCAAGATCAGAAATATAAAATGCTTTTAAAAAGAAAATATAGTAGTGCGCTTAACTATAACGATTACAATAGTTATTTGGGAAATTGGTTTGAACTCATACGGATTTCTCAATGTTCAGATGAAGGTATTTATTGACGATAATATAGTATTATTATTTACATATGAACAGGTTATGCTAAATAATGAAACTAACAAAAACCATCGAAGATAATATTTATATCTCTTATACAAATAAGATAATTCAAGTTCCTTTTTATCGTATTTTAATTAATAATTTATCTTTTAACAATTGATGGATATAAGCTAGGCACACACTTTAAAAGGAGATTGTCCATAATATATGAATCAATTGAAAGTAATGACAAGGGTACTTATTTTATACATATTTTCTAGTATGAAATAGGTAGGTATTTGAATTTTTAATTACATTATATATTATAATAATTATGTAAATTTTAAACTAATTTATATTTTTAAATATTAATCTAAAACATATTTTACCATATTATGAATATTAAATTTCATGGCATAATACCATAATTTTTGAATTTTTTCCTAGATGAAGAAGAAGTAAGAGTTGTTTCTATAAATGACATTGGTCATTGGTTTGAAGGTCCAAAGCCTTTCAATATATTCGGAAACGGTATGCATACAAAAAAAAGAGCTTCCAACTAAATTCTTTCGTTTTTTTTTTTAAACATTTAATAAGGACAATTATTTAGTTTTAAACTATTCTAGCTGGTACCTATACTATAATATTTAAATGTAATGTCCTTAAAAATGTATCATGTACCTATTATACATTTAGTTTTACTTTGTAAATATATTTTTCCATTACATTATTCAAATTGTATTTAAATAATAAATATAGACGATACGACTGTCTGTAACAAAATACAATCCTCAACTAAATATTGTTTAAATGGAGGTTTCGTGCAATCAACAAGACAAAAATGCGTTTGTCCTCCTGGATTTAAAGGACAATTTTGTGAAATAGGTAATTAAAATTCATCGTTATAAATAATATCAGGTCTTTGAAACTTTAATACATACCAATATTTTTAGATGTTATAAATTACAAATTATTAACTTTATAATAATATTCTTATACACGTATAAAATATGCTGTTAGTAACCTATTGATTCAATCTGCTTATTGCTTAACCTTTTGATCATACGCATGAATATAAAAATTATTAAGAAATAAAATATGTTCCAGGATGTGGATCAAATTTTTATGGAGCTGATTGTAATGGTGCTTGTTCAATGCATGCCAATGAAATGTGTCGCGGATTGTTGATGTGCACGAAATATTATGGCTGTACATGTCCAGTAGGCCTCACTGGTCCATTGTGTAACAAAGGTTTAAACACTTTGAAGAATATTATTTTTACACAATTTTTTTCAATAAATGAATAAAGTAAAATAAAGAAAATATAGGTAATATGTTAACGTACATTTTTCCATAAAGATTGTAAGCCCGGTACATATGGTGCGGATTGTAAGCAAACATGTTCATCAAATTGTCATAACAATAAATGTGACCAATATACTGGCATCTGTTATCATGGATGTTCACAAGGATATTTACCACCATATTGTCTACAAAGTAAGATACAACTTTCTGGAATATAAAAAGTATAAATATCACAACCAAAATTTGTAATTGTATTCTTATATTTCTAACATTTTGTCATTCCAGAGTAATTAACGAAATCGTGCCAAAACCCACTTAAAATTTATTTTATAAAAAATATTGTCAAAAAACTATCCTAAAAAATTAAGCAACCAACTCCAGATACTTACCTACTATAGGGTTTAGAGTTCGATACTTCAGCCATTTAAACTAAAGCTAGCCACAATAATATTATAGCTACTAATGATATATTTTAGATTCTGAGTGGAACGATGAATGTATTGATTTTACAATGATGTGTGTTTTTTTTTTTATTTTTTTTTTTATTTTTTTTTTTATTTTTTTTTTTATTTTTTTATTTTTTTTTGTGTCTGTCATCACGTTTTAGGACAGTAAAAGTGCTTGGATTTTCTTCAACAGTACCTTTTCTGATAGGAAAGTGAATCTAGTTGGTACTTTGGGGGGTCAAAAGTAAATTTTTTCCAATAGTTTTCAAACGCGCCGTGAAAAACAAAAGAAAAATTAAGGAAAAACGGGAATTTTTACGCAAAATCTGTTTTCGAGAAAATCGATTTTGGTTTTTGGTGTAACTTTAAAACAAATGACCGTAGATATATGAAATTTTGACTGAATGTTTATCTTAGCATTTTCTATACACCATAACATTTTCAAAATATTTTGATTTATTTTGAGCTCTTTACGGACATTTTCATTTTCCATTTTTTTTTAGTTTTTTTTCTAAAAATATCAATAAAATTTTATTTGTTGGATAAAAAAGCTTGAAAATTTAATAGAAGGCTCCTAATATATTGTTTCAAAGGCAGATGAAAAATATTAAAAATCGTTAGTCACAGTTTTTTTTTATAAACATTTAAAGTTCAAAAAATGACAAAATATGGAAAAATCACGAAAATTTGCAAATTATTTCGAGTTAGAAATTCATAAAAATTTTTCTTTTTAAATCTAAGATATGAAAATGTAATACAAGATTCCTTATAAGATTGTCTACCTTTATCAAACAAAAAATATCTATAAGGAAGTCAAATTAAATTTTTAGGATCGTTTGAAATTCAAATTTTTACAACAATGGATATTCACTCGATTTCTCATGTAGCGATTTCCTTATTTTGTGTAATTCAAAACAATA
>NC_042495.1:39099298-39107742 GCF_005508785.2 Acyrthosiphon pisum | reverse complement strand
TTTATTTTTATAGTCATTTTAAGTGCCAAATTTGGACGAAATTACATATTAAAAACCTAGGATAACTATTTAAGTTATTTGTGTGATTGTATAATATTATTCGTGGGTACTTGAAACTTCTAAAGTATACTATTATATATCTATGATTTTACCACGGTTTTTTGTTGATGTATAACGCGTTATAACTTATAAGTACCTAATAGATATTATGATATGATTAATTTGGAATTTATTATAGGTACCTATTATAGGTCAATTTTTTTTTAATACCATATAGATAAGTACCTATATATATGTCTAATACATAGACTGATATACCGTCTCCGCTCAGAATCGTTTTTCTTATACAGTGATATTATATCATTGAATTCAAATTTAATACTGTCCATTATACAGTGACCCACTTCTAACCTACTGTACAGCAGAGCGACATCCACTTACCCACCTTTTTAATTTTGATGGTTTAACCTTTAGGATATCCATACCTCATTAATCCACCTATACTACTTTCGTCCAAATACGATTCATTGGAAATGGAATTGAATTTCAAACTGGATAATATTAAAGGAGGAGATACAAATATAAAGTTGAAATATTATCAAATATTTTATAAGGTATATCTATAGACATAACTTATTTGTGGAAAAAATTTAGTTATAATTTATTTATTTTAAATAAATACTACAGTATTAATATTTATTATAGTATATATAGGTAGGTACCTACCTAACGGTATATTAAAAATAAATAGTGTATTTTAATCAATCTATTTGCTTATTATTATCTCATAATTAGACTATGATGTTCAGATGTTCTATTATAATCAATCCATTGTATAGGTAGGTAGGTACTAATTACTATAAAACTTAGGGTGATATACCTATCAGATATATTTCATCTATTTGTTATATTATATTAGAATTTTGATTTTTTGTAGTTAGGTATTAACCAATAGAAATACATGGAAAATTGAGTTATTATTCCATAATTAATATTTTCACTTTTTTAGCCAAAAATTGAAGATGAATTTACAAAATCTGAAATTAAACTCATAAATGAAACTAGTGATGGAACTATAGATATTTTAAATGATTTAATACCAGATACCACATATATGATTGGTGTTTTGATTATAACTGACGATGGGAATTTCAATCGTGAAAATATAGTTTATGGTCAATACAAGACATCGCATTGTATCCGTAAGTATTTTTGATACCTACCTAATTTGTTATTGAATTAAAACTGTTTTAAAAACCTTTGTTACATACAATAATTATAGTATGGAAATTTAAAAATATACAAAAATTATAAGTAAATTAGTTTTAATATAATAATATAATATAATAACACCTTCTGCAAAATTGTATTTATTTTTAAAAAAGCTTTTATAGATTTATAAAATATTTTTAATATTACATTTATGTTTATTATTTATCTAATTATTTTATTCAATTGTAATGCCGTATACCTACATACTTTATAACTCTTGTGTCATAATCTAATTTATAGATAAACATTGCATTTGAAAAATTATATTAGACGTGATTTGTTTTACATCATTATAATATTATTAAGTGGGGTCTGGTGTTACACGGTGGTTGGCCGCAGTCACTAACGTGTTCTGACTTCTGAGGTCCATCCCGAAAACTGTACCCCCCCCCCCCCCCCCCACCAATAAAAACAGGCTAATGACCGTGCAGTTAATGCCTCAGGTAAGTAAACAGGTATTGTTACAAACAAATAAAACCATTTTTATTTTAACTTAATTTGATGTAAAGTAGGCACCTACTTATAAAATATTTTTTTATTTAGATTTGAAAACTTATTTAATATTATTCTAATTTTTTAGAGCCTGAAATAACTGATTATAACATTAAATTGATCAGTGGGATAAAAAGCGTCAATATAACATGGAATGAAGTTAGTATAACTATGTAAATTTCATTTAGTAAACGTGGCCATTTAGTTAAAAACTAAAGCTTAATTGTTTATTAGTTTTATTATAGTTTATAACATTATTCATTCACAGATAATACCCAAACAGTTAGAATGCAAAATTACTGAATATGTTATTACGTTAACATTTAATCAAACACAAAATAAAATGTCTGGTGTTAAAGAAATAAAATCAAGCTTCAATACTAGCCACTTAATAGAAAATCTCTATCCTGGGTACAATTACAGTACATCACTGACTCCTAAGACTACTAAAGGACCATTAAGGTCGTCGCCTACATATTCATTTACTCCCCTAATGACAGGTAACTACATTATTATTTTTCATTAACCTATCAACTATCAATTTAATTTATGTTCTGAAATAGAAAATGACGTCAGTATTAAGGATATTGTTGTAACCACATATAATAAAACAATTAAAATATCCTGGAAATTAGGAAATGCCTACCGTTACGATGCTACAGTCAATAAACCAATAAAGTGTGTTCTCAGATACAAAGTAATTACTAATTAGTTTAGTTTTACCAATAATTAGTGTAATCAATCTGAAACCAATATTGCATAACGCATATAATATGTTTGTGTCTTTTAGAATACAATTGATTTAAAATGTATTTCAGCTACAACGAATTCTTAGTTGTTCTATGGATGAAATAAAAAATGACTGGACGTCAACTACAATCTACAATCGAACAAATTACGAAATATTCGACGTGATTCCTAATTCACAATACTGTATACAAGTTACAGTTGCCAATAACTTGAATACTGTGCAACGAGAAAACCATGTGTGCACATTAACACCAGCATCATGTATAAAGTTGAATAAAACCTAACGTGTATTCGTATTTTGATGGATGATTTCTGTGTGTGTTTTTATTAGATCCAATGACTAAACCTGTTTTTGACCTACAACACCCAATGAATGTGACGAATAGCTCAGTGTTTGTCCAATGGAAAGTCGATCCCGTAAATTGTTCAAAGTTAAATGGATTGTTATCAACGTATTACATTGAACTAAAGGTAAATATTGTATAAACGAATGTATAATGTATTTCTTTGTAAAATCAAAACTTATTGATTTTATAGGATAAGGGAAATAACATTTTACAAGTAAAAGAAACGAAAAAAAACTACATTTACATTAATAATCTGAAATCAAATAATTATTACGAACTGAAAGTGTTTATAAAAACACACATCGGTTATAACCCTGAACAATATCTATTTACAAATTTCACTACTAAATCAAAATGTGAGTTAATTATTATTATGATTATATTTATTCACATACTTATACATTTGTTTTTAAACATACCTACCTACCTATATAGATTTAGTACCAGTCTATGATATAGTTGCTTATAAAAAGAGTCTAAGACATCGATCAGTAGGACTTCGTTGGTATTATTTAGAAGATGCAAATTTAAATGGATTTATAGTTTCAATTAATGAAGACGGTGGAAACGCAAACAATGTAATAGTGATTGCCGCGACGAAATGTTCCGCTTGGCCGGAATATTATTGCCATAATTTTAATAATTTGAACCCTGCAAACACCTTCACATTTAATGTATGTATTAGACAGATGACATTATACAATATTAAGATATTAATTGGTCATAAAATATAATTTTGTATTAGATAAAGCCCAAGTTGATTAATAATCCCGAAGGAGGTAAAGTTTCGTCTATTACATTTAAAATGATTGATGAACGTAAGTAAAATATAAAAATAGTGAAGATTTAATTAATTCTTATCATAGAAGAAAATAATATATTAATATGCGTTTAATGTTATATTTTAGTACCAGATTCTCCGAATAATTTTAAAGTTATTGATATTGGAAAGACTTTTATGACTCTCAAGTGGGATATTCCATGGATATTTAATGGTGTATTAGATATGTTCATTATTAACGTAGAAGAAATGTCAGATATGAACTTGTATTCAAGTATGAGGGCAATAGAATTAGCAATCTATGAAGAAGTTCCTTCTTACAACTATACGGTGATTAATTTAAATGATACATTCTCGCACTAATATTGCAGGCATATATTATTATATATAGGTACTATAGCCTATAGGTCATATAGATAAGCTGAATCTGTATATCTAAAAGTCGACAATAAAAGATTGCGTAACGACGATGTTACAATATATATAGTCACGATGTAGAGAAGATATCTTCTACAAGAAAACATTAAACGGTGTAACCAATCTGTTAGACAATATCTTATAAAAAAAATATGACATTATCTCGAAAATATTCTACTCTTCAAAATTGGTATTAATCTGGATATCACGAAGTGTCCAAAGTCTAATATTTACCTAGATAATACAATTTTAGTTTCGAGTACCTTAAGTAGAATTTTGATATTTTTGTAAATGAATGGACGGAGACACTGAGACAGTATATACACGTGTATACGTCCTTTTAACTGAGCTATGCTCAGATTTATTCCTCTATATTCTGTAATAATATGGTGATTTTTTATTGATATCGAATGTTTAATAATATAACTATTGGAAGTATGATACGAAATATACTAAGTACCTCCAACAGGGATGGTGGAAGGAAAGCGAGTTTGTCATAGCTAACCAAATATTGTTCACCTTTCATTATTTTAAATTTCTGTTATTTGAATTAAATTAATACAATATAATATTTTACAGCTAAAAAATCTAAATCCTGGATCGACCTATTCAATTGGAATAGTGTCTGTGTCCAAGTCACTATGGTATAGTTTACCATCGACAATTCACGCAACGACACTTTTTTATTAGCGTAATTTACTTTTTGTTTTTAAAATATTAACCAACAATATATTTTTTTTAAATAACACGTTTCCAAATTATAAAATTCTATATTAATCATTGATTTATTGTGTATTTAATCAATATTTTTACTGTATTTGTTTTTGTAATCTATCGTAGGTACATAATATGCAAGTATGAATAATCATATAGAAAATACTATTTATAATTGACTATCTATAGGTACCTATACATATTTATAACTTATCATAACATTAATTTTATCAGAGTGTAAAATATACAAAATATATTAATTACAGGTTTCAGATTGCATTAGTATATTTATTATTATTTTGTGATTTAAATTTTAGTTTAAGCTTTAGTCGTTATACAGATAGGTACCTAACATCTAATTCATCAATGGAGAAGACTTTTTCAGTATAATATTCAGTATTTATTTAATATTTTAAATCAATAACATACAAAATATCTCATTCTTCCGTTAGTATGATTGTATGAATGCTTCAAGGTGGTCTTGATTTAAAGAACATCGTAGACGATTTTTTACTACATTTAATTTTCTGAATTTTCATAGTTAACTTGTCACTGGCAACTTTGGATCATCGGCAACAACCTGCCAATTTATAATTAGATCATAATTCATAATATTTATAGAAAACTTGATGAAATTTCCGAATTTCCAAATGAATTCATCCTTCTTTATATAATATATTAAGTCTTTGTAAATTGTAAAGGGTAAATTATTATAGAAAATTAATTTAAGGCTTGATATTCTTAAAAGAAACAACGCCATTGTCTTAATAAATCCTAATAAACTCCAACTAAATTATTACCTTCATATGAAAGTTCACATATTTAACTAAATGGGCTCGAGGAGACTCAAATAGAAATCCTTTGTCTCGCTAATGGAAAGTGGAGTTCTGAACTTAACAGATGTACTTCAGGTAAGTGTAAAAGTTTCTATAATACTGTATGTCTGTATGGACCTTGTGTTGTTATCATAAATTATATAATTAAAACCTATAGCATTATTATACTTTTTCCAAAAATTATTGAATAATATAATTGTGAACCGTTTATTTATCTATTCAATTAGGGTTCACCCATCTCCTCTCCTCAGAAGACCTAATATTCAGTACCTAAATATATTTAATAACTTTAAAGTGTTTATGAGTGTGATCGAAAAAAACAACAACAAGGCGGTAGGAGACTACGGCAGTCGGTGACTATCGGCGAATAATAATAATAACAATCACAAGTAATGTGATAATTTGTGTATCATATTATATTTATATGGTGCACATTTTCCCGGGCACCCCTACCACCGAATTTTGGATTCAAACCAAGGGCTTTCGTTTGTGCCAGCCTATAGCCTAGCCTAACCAGCTGGTTTGTGCTCGAATTTAAACGTTTGTATTTTGTGCTACTACAACCACGTAAAACACAACCCCAACGACAAATTTTGGAATTCCAAATTAGTTATGCAATTATATTTATAAAAAACGTTAGGTATATTATTTATGTAAATATTGTTTATTAGAAAATATACCTTATATTAATGCCATTACTCGTTACTGCTTAGTGCTTACTAAATATTAATACTTGAGTTATTCATGTGTACGGTTTACTACTGTACCAGTAGATAAGTACCTTTTGTACCTACACAAGTATAATACACAGACACTGATATGCGCCTATGGTATAAATCAATATATTATATATTTGTTAGTTTATTACTACACGGCTTTAAAATACTTAAATATCAATCCATACATCGAGATACGAGAAGTGTTCGGTAATAAATATAAATCGAACCTATAAAATAGAATAAATCAATAAATATTTTTCTGCATTTTGATGTTTATTTTGAGTGAATTTGAATCACGTATTTTCTTGATTAACTATTTCACACTAATTGATTTTGGTTATTGATTTTAACGTTTAGGATTTAGAGATACGGATTTTTGATTAAGTAAAAATTATCTATAGGCGTACCTTTTGGTAATTTATCTTAGTTTTTTAGGGTTCAAAACGTAAATTGTACGTAATCAATCAATTACGTAATGCTTAAAAGAAATTTTTGATTTCTATTGGTTTTTTTAAAATTATAGTGGATAAAAAAAATTTCACTCTGTCAAAAACTTGAAAATTGATTACAATATTCCCCATAAGTTGTTATTAGTATAATTTTACGTACTTTTTTTGGGCGTCTGAAGTTAAAATGTTGACAAAATTCGTCAAAATCAGTAACCTTTTTAAAATTATTTTGAGTTAGAAATTAATAAAAATTGTATTTTTTATTTAAGATTTAAAAATACACGTTTGCATAAACATGCAACCTGTGCTTTAAAAAGCAGGACGATGGGCTCGGTGCCCGGTAATTTTTTCCAAATCTTATTCCTCTGTGTTGGTAACTCAAACAGTTTATTAAAAAGAATGGCAATAATCATGGTCATGAACGATGATTAACTATACAACACGTTGTACATTTTTACGTGGAAGTAAACAATCCTCTACACGGTTCTAACTTAAAGATGATATAATAAATAAATTTCATATGACAATAAATAATAAAACAGAATAAGGATTGCTATATTTTTTTTAAATTGTAAAGTATACCTACCTATATACGAGCGTAGGGGATTGCCCCTCCCCCACCGACCATAGCTAACAAAATATTAATATATAAGGTTATGCTTAACGACATTTTAAATTGAGATAACATTTTAAAATACACTTCGTTGACCCCCCCTACCCCTAGCTACGCCCTAGCTTGCACAGTGACGGTGTAACAATTGTACCATTGATTTTAGAATAATTATTATGTTCATAATATTAATATATTTCATGAGACGTCCTGTCTACTAATCAGTGGCGTAAATTACTGGGTGGGTTTGGAGGTCATATCCCCCTCGGAGACCACATTTTGTACACAATACAACATGTACCTAATAATATGAATATATTATATAATATTTTTATACAAAATATGTCCATTAAAATCTTTACACTCCCCCCCCCCCCCCCCGGGCAAAAATCCTAGATGCGCTACTGGCCTACTTAGTAAGTATATACCTACTTTATAAACCTCGTCCATCAAAGCTTACGTATCCACGGATATTTGGTAGTTGCCACAGCCCACACTCCACAGGCCCACAGATTATCATTATAATTATAATAATTATTAATTTATTATAATTTATAACATAACTAGCTCTAAGTGTAACTCGGGGCCCGTTAGACTCGCTGAGAGTGGGTACCGATTTTGGAGACAATGTCATTGGAAATATTATATAAGTCGCGACAGTAAAGTTGTAAGACGAAAATTTAGGATTTGTGATAAAGATTAGTGATATGGATTGGAGATAAGGCTTGACGTTTTGGCGGGAACGTTTAAGCAATCCGTCACAAATGTTGTAAATGGATAGGCTGGATACGATCTCCTGTGTTGTTAAAAAGTGAACAGTCGATTGTCTAGCTATCAGTCATCAAATCACATAGGTAGGGAATCGAATCGCGGGCATTATGAGAAGCGTACCTATATCACCAGGTATGCAATCCACCTACGGTGGATTGCCGACCACGTTGATAGCGTAGTAACTGAAGAATGGAAAATATAGTTCGACCCCCGGTCCCCCCGTGTTAGATGTAAGTGAATACTGATTTTGGAGACACAGTCGAAATATAAATGCCACACTTATAAA
>NC_042495.1:39087604-39096984 GCF_005508785.2 Acyrthosiphon pisum | reverse complement strand
TTTTATATATTAAGATATTTATATATATGATATACCTACCTGTTGGCAGCGGTTGCAAATTCCGTAATCGCTAAATAATTCCGTAAACAGTAGACACAGAATAATATAACAATTTGATAACGGCAACGGAAACAGTGTTTGTCTTATCAGTCATCGAATTTGAATCTTAGCCCACCGCCAGTGTAAAAGCCCAGGAAAATCACCGCTGGCGGGTTGGAATTTAATACATTTTATAATAATAAATTATGCAAAATTGTCATTTCGCTCGCCGCTCAGTGCTTACTGCACTATTGTGACTCCCAGCATGCAGTTTCAATAACAACAGTATAAAATAAAAATTTTTTAGATTTTTCGATAGATAACATTTTTATACAGTCTTAAATATTTTACTTCGAAGTTCAGTGTTAATTTTTTAGTGTGTAAGTTCGTCGAAATATCTAATACATTTTCATTTTTATACCCATCTGCGGATTCATAATGCGTTCGTTGAACACGTTATTACGACCATCGGCAGGTAAAGAGTTTTTTTTTGTACATTTTTATTTTAGATTTTTGATTACTTTTATTTTAAACATTCAGGCGTCCGAAACATATCCAGTTTGGTATTGCCTGAGAGCCATTCAAAACTAAAGAATGTATGTCGGAAATTTTCAGAGTCTGAATTACGGCCGATTGCTGCAAAACTAGACAAAATGCAGATGTTCCCTTCTGATCAAGTAAGTAAATACTGGTGGTTTTATGGAGATATTTACCATTTTAAAATAATTTAACTGTGGAATACTCATCATAACATTAAATAGGTACAGTGGCGTAGACATGTTTTTTAAAAGGGAGGAGTGATCAAGAAAAGAAAACTACATAGATAAATGGGAGGGAAAAATTGGAAAATCCACCACCCTGTTAAAACTTTTTTCTTAGGTATTATTTTTTCAATATTACATTTTATATGAAATATTGAATAATATATGTATTACAATTATAATTTGAGACAGTTAGTTATTAGTTATTACTTATTAGGAGTGCAAATCAATAAGTTAAAATTGTTGACCAAATGCTATATTATTTTAATTAAAATTTAGCGATTTCCACACAGGATAACAATAATATGTATACAAAATCAATGAACATTTATGTACTAGTAATGAGTTATTAGTTGTATACTCTCTCAAAATGCTTATTATAAGTATAAAAACATGAAAGTTAATATCTTTGTTACAGATAAAACAATTAGCTGATTTAGGAATCCTAGGAGTTGTAGTTGACAAGAAATATGGTGGTTCAGGAGCTGACTCTCTTGCATTATCAATAGCTGTTGAAGAAATATCCAGGTAATATACTGTTGCATTATGCTCGTCACACACTGCAGCGGTAGCGGTAAAATTATAGTGTCTTAACGGTTCCACACCGTAGCAGTAAATTGTGTCTGGCTATATTTTATCCCTGGAGTGTGTGTGTGGGAACCTTTATTCCTTATAAAATCTTTGTTCATTGTTTACTAACATAAATATAATAATATGATATGTTCTTAAATTAGATGCTGTGGCGGCACCGGTTCAATTGTAAGCATTCATAATGCTCTATATGCAGGCATAATAAACAGAGTCGGCACTCCTGAACAAAAATTACAATTTCTACCAGATTTCATTAGTAGAGGTATTGTTGGATGTTTTGCTCTCAGTGAACCAGGTAATAATTTTAAAACATATCAATCACAATTTTAAATAATACCATAATTTGTATTAATGTAAGGTTAGGAAGTGGCAGTGATGCTGCTAATATGCACACAATAGCAAAACGTGAAGGAGATCATTGGATATTAAATGGTACAAAGGCTTGGGTGACTAATGGTATTGAAGGCGGTGCGATTATTGTGATGGCTCGTTCTGATATTTTTAAAGGCCATAACGGAGTATCAGCATTTATTGTACCAACAAATACACCAGGTATTTTTTGAATTATATAATGAATATTCTATATATAATTCCAAACAAGCACACTAATTTCTTTTGAGATCAATAGGTAACTATTATAATAATTAAATTTTAAGTTTAAAACTTTGATTACTCATATACCTTTGTCAAGGTACTAAATACTTTTACAAGCTACAGTTATCAGTCGTACCCTGACAAAATCTATTTTTACTTAATACTTTTTCACACAAGTTTAAATTCATAGATTGGTATTTTTAAACAGCAAATATAAACACATAATCAATAATATAAATTATTAGATACATGTTAGAATATCGTGGACCATAGTTTAAAATATATTATTCCTTTTCTGCTAATGACATATAAGTATACGCTCCCTTAAAAATGAAAACTTGTTTAAGAGGATGCTACCCATGCATTTGTTGTCTCCGTCTTACACACGTACGACATAGCAAATTTTTGTTCACTAGTTTCAATATTGTGCTGTTAGTTTTTATACTAGAGTGATTTTACCTATTATCAATTTTTTAGATAATAACATAACATGTGCTAAAGCGTTGGCTTTTTTTCGATATTTTAATTTTCAAGCAAGATATGAGCATTTTTAATTTTTGATATTTCACATACCCATCTTGCTTGAAAATGAGAATTTTGATAAATTGGCAATGCTTAAGCACAGATAATATTCTTACCTAAAAGTTTTATAATAGGTCAATTCACTCCAGTATCAAAACTAACAGTACACTATTAAAACTAGTGAACTAAGTATAATTTGCTATGTCGTGCGTGTGTAAGACGGAGACAACAAATGTATGGGTAGCGTCCTCTTAATATATATTTCAGAAACTCATATTTTAATAATGTAGCACAGAAAGTGTTGATCATGTGAAAAATTCAGTATCTATGAAGAATGATGTAATGTGATTCCTAATTGATGTTTTAATTTTCATACTTCACATTAAGAAACGAAATAAATAAAAGCAATGCCTGTATATTAAGTGAAGGCTAATTTATTTAGTTTAATTGATAGCATTACCACTGTAAAATCCAATTTATACAATACTGTTATCGTTTGATTCAATAGTTAAAAACTATTTCCTATAGTCTAATATATCTATGATATTCATGAATAATGTTTTTATTTGCTTAACCAAGGTTTTAATGTATGATTATTATTTTATGTTCTGTTTTAGGCTTAACAAAGGGTAAAAGAGATGATAAGTTAGGTATTAGAGCCGCATCTTCTTGTAATATTATTCTGGACAATGTTATTGTACCAGCTGAAAATATGTTGGGGAATGAAGGTGATGGTTTCAAAATAGCCATGTCAGGAATTGGTTAGTAAATTCTACTTCTAGATACATTATTTCCTTATTTATAGCATATAAATGTAATTTCTATAAAATTATGTTTTATAGATTTGGCTAGAATAGGTATTGCATCACAAGCATTAGGAATATCACAAGCTGCAATGGACTGTGCTATTGATTATGCAGGAAATAGAACCGCTTTTGGTAATGCTATTATTAAACTGTCTGCTGTTCAGGTATGAATTATGTTCACACATATACTATAGTGCATGTATTTATAGTAATTAGAGCTCAGATTTATATATAAATACACATTGTCACTGTGACTTGATACATTCATTTAGGCAAGCAATAAATTTAGTGCATGTGATTATTAATAGTTAAACAAGTTATTTGATTATACTTATATCTATATATTTATTAAATATAGTATATTATACTATATATAGTATATTATAAATATAGTAATATATATTTATTATATATTTCATAAATAAGTGTTTTTATGTATTCTAGAATAATTCAGTTTTTTCTCACATTTTTAGACATTTTATCGGCTTAAATACCACATACCTTATAATATTAATTAATTTTTATATCTGATATCTGAATAGTTGACAGACGACTACTGACAAGCCCATAGTGCATGATGGTTTAGTTTGTGTTTGTTTATTGTATACGTGTTGTGTAGATTTATAGAACAGTATTTATTTTATTATCTAATTATTACTCTTATCGTACAGAAAAATCATCTAAGACAAGAAAAACTGCAAAATATATTTCTGAATATTTACAAAGTGACGGTCAAATTTTATATCATTCTGTATGTAAAAAATCTGATACAATTTTGTAACATTTACGTACTAATAAGGACAAAAATCAAAAACAAAAATCAAATGAAATTCCTCAGTTTCTAATACATTCAACAATGATTTATGCCAAGGTTTTATTAGTGTTGATATTCTGCTAGAAAAATGTTAAAGTTAAAAATAATTTTTAGAAAAATTTAGTAGCCAATTGATTCTTGATGAAAGCATACTAAGGAAAAGTTATAAAATTTACAAAGAATGTCTTCATCTATTAGAAACTTAATTAGGGATGGTTGATGGACCCATATGGGTATTGACAAAACTTCTAATGTAGATGGCAGATTTATTTGAAAATATTAGTATACTCTTGAGTATACTACATATTATTGAGTTTTTTAGCACATATATTAGTTATATAAATGTATATTTTTGTAGTGTAAAATACAAATATAAATATTTTAATAATAGTAGTTAATTTACTATATTAATAATAATGAATTTATTGATGTTAATTCTAGCAAAGGCTTGCTAAAATGGCTACACGATTGGAGGCTTCTAGACTTTTGACATGGAAAGCTGCATGGTTGAGAGACAATAATCAACCTTTTACCAAGGTAAATTTATACCAAATAATTATATTATATGTTAGATATATTAATATAATTGTTTATTGATTTTTTTTTTTTAGGCAGCATCTATGGCCAAGTTAGAAGCATCACAAACAGCGACATATGTTACACATAATTGTATACAGATTCTCGGTGGGATTGGATATATTGCAGATATGCCAGCCGAACGACATTACAGAGATGCGAGGATAACTGAAATATATGCAGGTCCGACAGATATTCAATATTTGGTTATTGCTGAAAAATTAGCAAAAGAATATGGGTATAAAACTAGATAAGACTACAATATTAAATTCCATTAATGACTTGGTTGTGGATAATTATTAATTTGTTTATATTTATTATTATTTATGTTGTATCATTGATATGTAAACAATGGTTATATTATTGTGTTGATAACTTTAGTCTATAATGTATTTTTCTGTCAATTGTATACATATTTTGTAAATTCTAACCAATAATTAGTACATTTTATTATTTTAACAAATAAAAATAAGCAATATACAAAAATCATTATAAATGGGTGTAACTGTGTACAAATAAATACACACATCAGCAGTGGCGTAGCCATAATTACGTAATAGTGGGGGGGATTTAACAACCCCCTGGCTACGTCGCTACTCATCAGATATTTAATAACATTTTCAAATTTTGTTTCTGGTATTTTCTACGGAAAATACATACCCAGTATAAGCGTGTCGTATGGGTTTATGGGAAGATAGGATTTGAAAATAAGAAATTATTATCTTACATTAAGTACGATTAAAAATAAATACCCAAACTTACAGATTTATTATACTATTATTTTAAATTTCTTACAAACATAAAATTACTCTGGCTTGTAAGAAGCCATAAATCTTTTTCTTCGTTCTAGAGTTTCGATTTTTGCTTGTTTCTTAGCTTGAGCTTTAGCTATCAAATCCTTTATAACAAATTCAGGTAGACGTTTTCCTCTCCATCTATTTGGCAATATTGTCATATTAACAATATTCAATTTTTCTTGTACATAATTAGCCGGACTAAATTTTTCAGCTTCTTTTACCTGTAGAAATATATATATTATGAATAATAGTTATTACTAGACATTATGAGTGCATATAATTTTGTTATCTCCTTATTATAAATCCCTTAAATATGTATTTATTTTCTATTACAAAAAATAATAACACACAATTTGTTTAACTATCAAAGATTCAAATATTATTTGCCTTTTTTTTAATATTGATTGGGGTTCTTAGTTTTATGCTTCCGTTGAAGATAGAGCATAAAACTTAAGATTAGATGAAGAAAAAAATATTTATTGACAGAGTAACTCATTTATATTTCTTACTATTAATATTTTAATTTTACTAACTAATGAGTAATAACATTTTGTAAAGTATACAATTAAAATAAATATTTTTTAAATGCTTAGTATTTTGTATTTTGTGGAATATCAGATATTTCCCAATGTAGTTTAAAAAAAGAAATTCTTTGAACATGTGAGATGTGCCACAACAAAATAATTTAGTATCATGAAAATATTAAGATAAACATTATAATATAAGCTAACAAAAGTTGTTCAGTTGTGTGCATTTTTTTAGTATCACAATGTGAAACCAATACATTCCTTTTACTTTTATTTGTTCCAATGTAAGTACTTAAGTAGAATATAAAATTAACATATTATACTCGTTTAAAAATTAAAACAATATTAACTAGATATTAATCAATTAAATTAATTGTATTATAATTATTCATAGATTACCTGTCCCATAAGTTCAGCTTGAAACGCCTTTTCTTTTCTCATTTCTCTCTTTTGTCGAACTTTGGCCCATACATACTTCATGCGCTTTCTTAACTTTCTCAATTTGTGTTTTTTCATTTTCTTACGACGGATTACTATAAGTCGAGCTGCTTGAATTTCATTATCATTATCAACCAATGGATCAGCCAGTGGAAGGGATATTGTTGGTCGAGGGATTCTTAGAGGAATACAAGGATTTGGCTCGTCTGTAATTTTTTTTGATATAGTGGTTGGCAGTTTAATAGAAATAGGTAATGTAGGTGAACCCAAAGGCAGCTGATTTAAAGAACAGATAGATCTTATTATTGGGTGTACATGATGTCTTTCAGCAGCAATAGTGACTAAAAATAAATTGAATTGTAAATAAATCAATAATAATAAAATTAATAAATTAATAGTTTTAGAAACAGCTTTATCAGTACATTTGCCTGTCTGCATCCACAGAATTTAAATAGCCTACACATTAGGTATCATAATTATAAGTATGTTAAATCTAAAATATCGTAGGATGGGTAAACATATTAAAACATTTCCATTTTGGTTCTGATTATTTCTTAAAAATATAATACAACTCTTTGAATGTTTGAATAAAACTGTTGCTAATAACTATATTGCTTATAGTAATATAGCACTCAAGATTTTAAATAAAAACTAAAAACATTTCAGGAATTTAAAACAACATTTAAGTGTCACATTGTCCGAACAAAAAGAAAATAGGACACTATAATTTTTAAAAAATGTATGGGGGCTATTGAAAGAGCCTTGTACACACGTCACAGATTAATAGAAATTGATTAGAATAATTAGAAACCTAAAAGAAATTTGTGCACACATTTATTACAAGAGAAATATTTCAAATATTTGTGGAAACAAAATATTAAATACAAAAGGATTTTTTACGAATTAATCAAAATTGATAAACTAATATTTTCAAAACTTTCATGATATAAAAACATAAATATTACTACTATAAACTACCAATAGAAATAAATCTTTGAGTACAAGTATTATTTTATTCTTACTGTTCGCAAAGCTCCGGGCGATGAGCCTCAAATTTCCCAACATCGTAGCGGTATTATTCACATCCGAACATCGACATTCGCCATTCAGTAAACGTAGTGGCTATTTACACGCCCAACGTAAAACCACGGAATAGTTAAAATCTAAGTATTCTGCGATTAAACGATTTTAGACTGTCTAAAATACAAAAAGAAATTTTTTTTTATAATCTTTAAAAAATACACAATCACACATTCTCACACCGCCGTGGTCTACCGCAGCCGGGAGGTTCTTATCAAAAATTGGAGAGAAGGTCGTGTTACTAGCGTCATCTAGGTTTGTTCTCTAATCAACCACAGAATATTTACAACTACCGACGCTAAAATAATAGTCTTAAAATAATCTTAAAATAATAATCTTAGTTCATGATATTGTTGTTTTTATATTAAAATTTCAAACAGTACTAACTATTAAGAAGTAAGATGACATGAATGTTATTGCCAGTTCCGATAGTTCCTTAATCAATTTTATAGAAGAGTAACTTATTTTTAAATTTAAATTTAAAAAAGGTGGGTAAGTGGATATCGCTCTGCTGTACAGTAGATTACAAGTGGGTCACTGTCTAATGGATGGTATTAAATTTGAATTCAATGATATAATATCATTGTATAAGAAAAATGTTTTTAATATGTAATTTCGTCCAAATTTTAACTTAAAATGACTATAAAAATAAACTATGTAAATGTATTTTTTCGATTTTTTGGTAACAGAATTAATAACTTACATGGAATCTTGTTTTAAATTTTCAATTCTTAGATACAAAAGTTGAACATTTTAAAAAATTTTTAACTACAAAATAAATTAAAATTTGATACATTTTATAAAAATGCGATCTTTAAATACCTACTTATAAAAAAAAAATTGTACTTATGTATTTTTAATATTTTTCAACTGCTATTGTAACAATATATCAGGAGCCTTGAATTCAATTTTGACGCTTTTTTACCCAACAAACAAAATTTTATTGATATTTTTGAAAAAAAAACTGAAAAAATTGAAAACTTACAATGTCCGTAAACAGCTCAAAACAAATCAAAATATATTGAAAATTTTATCATGTATAGAAAATTCTAATATAAACATTCAGTGAAATTTTCAAGTTTCTACAGTCACTCGTTTTTTAATTACAACAAAATAAGATAATCGTTACGTAAGAAATCGAGTGAATATCAAATGTTGTAAAATACGAATTTCAAACGCTCATAAAAATTTAATTTGAGTTTCTTATAGAAATTTTTTTTTTTGATAAAGGTAGATTATTCTAAAAAGAATCTTGTATTACATTTTAAAATCTTAGTTCTAAAAAGAAATATTTTTACAAATTATAAACTCAAAATAATTTGCAAATTTTCGTGATTTTTCCATATTTTGTCAATTTTTGAACTTTAAATGCTAATAAAAAAAAACTGTGACTAAGGATTTTTAATATTTTTCAAATGTCATTGTAATAATATAGTAGGAGCCTTGTATTAAATTTTCAAGTATTTTTACTCAACAAATAATGTTTTATTGACATTCATAGAAAAAAAACTAATTAAATTGGAAACTGAAATTGTCCGTAAACAGCTCAAAACAAATCAAAATATTTTGAAAATTTTATCATGTATAGAAAATAGAAATATAAACAACCAGTGAAAATTTCATGTATCTACAGTCATTCGTTTTAAAGTTACATCAAAAACCAAAATCAATTTTCTCGAAAACAGATTTTGCGTAAAATTCCCGTTTTTCCTTAATTTTTCTTTTGTTTTCACGGCGCTTTTGAAAACTATACGTAATTTCAAATTTTGACCTCCCGAATGCACCAACTAGATTCACTTTCCCATCAAACAAGAATACTATTGAAGAAAATCGAA
>NC_042495.1:39067891-39087502 GCF_005508785.2 Acyrthosiphon pisum | reverse complement strand
AAAAATAAAAGACACATCATTGTAAAATCAATACATTCATCGTTCCACTCTGCAGAATCTAAAATAAAAAACCACACATCATTATAAAATCAATACATTCATCGTTCCACTCAGAATCTAAAAAATATGTGAAACATAATAAAATAAAATATGTTATTCAATTTTAAAGCTTTTTGACCATGTCAAATTATTTTTTTAAATAATTTTTGTTTTTCCTAATTTTTAAGAAAAGTACCTATTAGGAATTTTTTATTTTCACCTCTCAAAATTACCAACTATAGCCTATAGGTACCATTTTCTATCAGAAATCCCCCTCAAAATTGTTGATCAAAGCATTTTTTTTTTACTGCATAAGACTTGTAGGTACGCTGTATTTATCAAAAAATATATATAACCTTATTTTTTTTTCGGGTAAAAATATATTTGTAAGATATTACCCTATTTTTTCGTCAGGTAAAAATATCCTTGTAGGAGTTTACATGTCTTTTATTTTTAGGTAAAAATGTTATTCATGTAGAAGATAACATTTGGCCGCAAATCGAATATTCTTTTGATGTTAATTTAGGTTTGTTAATCTTAATCGGTAAAAAATGGCATGGCAAAAAAAGACAGGGTTAAAAAGTAAAAACGTCAATTGTATTGTGCTCAATCAGGATATTTTTGGGGGGAGGGTGGCTAAATAAAATTATGCATAATTATATAATTATAGATAACTTTATTTTTCCGACAGTCAGATACTTAAACACATTATAATTTTTACCCGTGTGTGATGTAGCTGATTTTTGAAGGAAATAAGGAATAATGCGATTAAAAAGCATAATGCCTGAAAATGCTTCACCAGTTTTGAAATATAATGTATCCACCTCACATTTGAATAATACTACATTACATTAAATGATAGTGATCGGACCAACGACCAAACGGAGTGGTAGTCGGGTGGAATCATCAATTCTCAGAGTTAGCGGGCCTTACCTAGTTGCCTGGGATATTGCCTTCCCCATAGGTGCAGCAAGACCTCTAAAACGTGGGATTCTATAATTGTAAATACCTCACAGAGCCGTGGCTCTTCGTTATTGGTAACATAACGAGCTAATAATTAATATTATGACTTAATTCATAGTTATGAGTTTATGACTAACACATAATATACTTACTGATATATTATATAATTTAGAAATATAAAATTTATGGTATTTCAGTATAATAATAATAGTTAGACGTAGACCTAAAAATACAAGGGGTGCTAAAGAATTTTTTGCACCCCCTCCCCCCTCTAGGTCCACCAACGAGCCAATCCCTCTATATGGGTATTAATAACAAAAATGCGATTAAGGTAGCTAATGACGAATCAAAATTATCGCAACATTCACAGGATATATTACGAAAAAAATAAAACAAAAATATATGCAGAATTAAAGAATAAACTGAAACATTATGTGAAGAATATTTAAGTGTTTTTTTTTTAATAATTATGCTCAGGACTTTTAAGTCACAGAATATTTAAACGGGGAAGGACTAATGAGACAAAAAAATAGGAACAAGGATTGAATATTTCATAATATGGTGCCTCAGGAACCTAATGATATGCAACCCAATAACCAAGCAGAGACTTAATCTGTAGTACTATCAATTCTGTAGTATTATATTTTAATTTTTAAGCGAGATATGGGTATTTTAAAATTGTTAATTGTCCGTACGTTTTAAAATTAAAATATAATAAAAACCCCATAGAGGTTGTCTAGATAATAATCTTACCTTTAGATTTTATAAAAGATCAATTTACTCTAATTTTTAAACTAACGAAGCTACACGTGTTCTGCTTCGCGTAGAATTAGCCATGTTACGCACTTGTAAGACGGAGACAACACATGCGGGTATCACATGCTCTTAAATCGTGTAAATAAGGTATCTTATCACTAGTAGTTCGAAAAACGGTTACCTGCTGGCACGGAACATTTTTTTGGAGTTTGGAGAATTTTTAACACCCGATTTCAAAACGGTAATACATTATACACACTTTTAAATTAAAATATTGAACCGTCTGCCGTACCTATTGTGATTTGCGAGCTAAATGGTGAGTATTTAGACTTTAAGAGTTAGCTTATACTTAATTGTTATGATTGATAAATTACTTCTTATATAGTTACGCACAACTTCGATCTATTAGTAGGTACGTAAAAGCATAACATTACAATTTACAATCACTGTTTAATTAACTTCCTTTGTCTGTGAATTTTTAGAGCATAATAATACAATACTACATAACTAAAGATTACATTAATATTAATTGCTATACTTAATGTTTAGGCCCTAATTCTTTTAAACCTATTAACCAAGTACATGTAGATTAATAACTCAGTGCTCGTTCAAATTTCGATTTATATAAGTACATCAACATTTAAAAAAAAAACATAAAAAAAAAATATTTCTTAGCTAACAATTTACAGTAAAAAAGTTGGGTTACATTAAAAAAAAAAAAAGAAGTTTGTATTGTTAGTTTCCATAAAACACAATTGCTTAAAATTCAAAATATTTAAATGCATGGTTGCTGTGTATAATTAGGAATTCCAAAAATCAGAGTATGAATAAATGTATAATTGAAGTAAAAAACAGTGTCGAGAATGCATGATCAATGTTTATGTAATAATATGTCTAAGTTTTTCATAAAATAGTTTCAATATCTTGCTTCAAATTATCATTATATTTAATTTGATTTTTAATCCTTTTATAGACAAAATAAGTCAAATGGAATCAGACATATCCACATATCCAGGATTCTGCACTAAATGTGGTTCAATATTACCTTCATTGAGTATGGAGGAATTTATTAAGTGTTATTCGTGTAAAACTGTTTTTGGGCCAGAAAGTAAGTTAACAACGGTAATCTTTTTATTTTTAATAATCATTAGTTAATAATATTTGTGCTTTATATAAGATTATAAATAGAAATTTCAACATTAATTCACAAAAAAATAAATGCTCTATTATTTATCATACGTTTCTGGAATAATTTATTTATATTATGTATAAGCTCTCAAATTGTATGCCACTTTCTTACATACCACAACAAGTAAAATTTTGATGATAGTAGTTTGTTATACATTTATAAAATTCTATATATATTATATTCCTAATGGAATTATTCAATATAAATTATAAAATATTTTTTACTTCTTGATTTTTAATCAAGTAATTATGGTCATTGAAATTGAAAAAGCGGAGTGGAGTGGTATGGGGTTACCCCGCGAAATGTTTGTCCACTTCTCCGCTCATCTAAACTTTGAATATTTATAACTCATAAACTACTCGTCCCAAAATTCGATTTTTCATGTATCAAAATATTAAGAAAAATATTCTGCTATGGAATAAAAAATTTAAAACCCCTATGTTGTCATTCAAAAAGTAAAAAACTTAAAAAATTATAATGATAAAAAAATATTTAAAAATATATTTTTTAAGAAAAATGTTGTTTTTATAAGCGACTTGAAAGTATGTAAAAAATATTTACAAAAAAACTTACACTTTTTGAAATAATGAGTGTTGTTTGATAAAAGAATCACCCGGTATACTTTCGATTTATATCAGACTATGCTAAAAATTCAAAGCTATACAATGGTGAGTTTAAAAATTCAAAATTCAAAATCTATATTTTCATATTTCATCAACTTCAGTAAAATGTTTATATTTTTTGATTTTCATATGAATATTAATTTTTTTATGTATATTTTCTTTTTTCACCTGTTATAACTTATATTATAGTTACTAGAGTCTTTAGTCTGTAGTCATGACGTATTTAATTACAACTTTAAAAATGGTATTAATAAATACCATTACTAATATAAACTTAACCCCTAATATATACAAATAATTGAATAATAACTAAACTTTTTAAATCATTGAGTAACTCTTAAGTTGTGCAAATGGGAAACCAAAGTTTAATGGTATTTTTGACTTTCTCGGCTTACCTGTCACCCGCACTCACATCGTATAAAATTGTTATTGTGTAAAAAGGACCAAACCACGATTAAACTAACAAACAAATTATTAATGATTATCAAGCATTTATTTATTTATTTTTTTTTTTATTGGTCTTAAGCCCGGCAACTAAGGCCATTAGCTGTAGGTATTGCAGGTTTTTGGAACGGTAGGGGTTTTTTGTGTTTGACAGAATTTTCAAGTGGGCACCCGTAGGTATCTGTCATGCCCGAGTGGGGGATGGCGGCAATTCTCAACAGTCGCCGTGACTCGGCTGAAGAAAAATTCCGCCTGTGACCGAGGAATTGAACCGGCGTCAGCTGCGTCACAAACGACGCCTTAGACTGCTCAGCCACTCCGTCCCCCCAAACATTTATTTATTGTTATTCTTTGTTACAGTTTATGGAAATGCTGTAGCTGAATACAACATTATTTTGAACTCTGTAGAAGATATCGATAATGTTGTAAAAACTGAAAATAACAAAAATGATGCAGATGATGGTCCAATTGCCGAAAGAAGATGTGGCCTATGTGGTCACAACCAGATGTCCTATGCTGCTGTGCAATTAAGATCAGCTGATGAAGGACAAACCGTGTTTTACACTTGTCTCAAATGCAAGTAAGGGCTACTATCACCTGTCTTAAAAATATTTATTATATACATTTATGGTTTGTAATTTAATACAGTTTATTTTTCTTGTTTACAGGTTCACTGAATCAGAAAACTCTTAAAACAATCTCAAAAGCCGGGAATCCATTTTTGTACATAACAATGAAGTTGAATAAAGTTATTCTTATTTTTAAACATAATTGTTTTATATAATATATTCTAAAAACTAAAATTAAATATAATGATACAAAAGCTACTTAAACATTTTTGATTAAAATAATGAGTACTCAGTACACACCTTACGATTATATTTGTTATGTAAACTGAATTCAGAATATTAATCCAAATTCAAAATATTGAAGGCACAAAAATATTTTACATTTTACTAAGAAATAGAAGCAAATTACTATAATTTGTATACTCTTAACTGTGTCCGTAAACCAAAGTGAAGCTGAGCAATAGCTAGTACATTTCATCCAATCATAATAACTATTTTATTTTCTGTAAAAATGGCAATCATATAAATATACAAAAAGGGCATATTATTTCTCCATGTTTTAATACATATTCCCAACTTAATCTCATACCTATATTTTGATGATAAATATAGTTCTACAACTCAACACATCAAAAAATATTAATTGTATTTTTTATAAATAGAAATTAATAAAAATATATCAATATTTTATTATGTATAACTTCTATCTATAAATTTTAAATGTTTAGAAGAATATCAAGTTAGTCGTTAATGTACGGTGACCATAATAGCCAATATTTATTGTTAATATTGAACTAATTAGTAATTAATACAAAGATTAAATAGCTCTGGTATTTTTATGGTTATTAGATATTAAAATAGTTAAGCATTTTTTGTAATAACTAGGTATAATAAATATTTTTATTTGGATTTAAATGTCAATAATGAAGAAGTAACTGCAGAATAATTATAGTGATCTTAAATTTACCCAAATCGATAAGATAAAAAAATAACCTAATTTTATAAATTAATATGAAACATGATGTGACGTTATGTAGAAATTACAGCCCACAGTCGCTTAAAAATTAAAATATAATAATAATCTTACCTTAAGATTTTATAAGAGGTCAATTCACTCTAATTTTTAAACCAACGAAGCTACGCGTGTTCTGCTGAGCGTAGAATTTGCTATGTTACGCACTTGTAAGACGGAGACAACCCATGCGGGTATAACGTTTTCTTAACACAAAAAATCAAAATCCAAGATTACAAATAAATTAACTCATATAAATGTTACAAACTTAGAACTAAGAATAGGTATAAACAATAATATATCTTTTTAGCAAATAATATCCTAACTATGTAATTATTAATGTATGCCATGCCAATAATCAAGGTATCATCAGTTGTTGTGGCTTAGATAACAATAAAAATGACAGCTTATTAATTTCAAAATTCAACTAAATAAGTATTATACTTAATAGTGACTGAATATATTTTTTATGATTTTAAATATACTTTATACAATCATTATAACTAGGGCTCGAATGTTTATGCAATTCATATTACTGTAATATGCATGCATTTATTCACTAAAAAATTACGAAATTTGCGCTAAAAATTATAAAATATGCATTTTAAGCCAATAAAAACACCAAAATATGCACAAAAAATGTATTATAATTCACAAAACAAAAATATAATATTTTTATTACCTACTAGTTATTTTATTTTACTACAATTTAAAATACATTTTTTAAATTTATAAAACGTTTTATTTACTTTAATTTACATTTTTATTTATTATTTATTAATCTGTATTATTTATCGGTAAATAATACAATTTTGTAGCGTGAAAAACGTCGTTCTACATCAAGTATCAACTGATGTTGTTATAGAATATTTGAAGAATAAAAACACTCAACCTTCAAATCTTCTTTTATTCCTTCCATAGTATCAACTTCACCGGATTGTATTTTTGAAATTTGTACCAAAGTTTTAAATCCATTTTTTTTTTCAATTACGTTCTGAAATTTGTCATATATTTCTTTTCTTACTTTTCTATTAGCCATTTTGAGGGTTTCTCTTATATTATTAATTTTGTAGTTCGTTAATTTAAATCGTTTTTTAAATAATGTACTGAAATAAGCATTTTTATTTGTAAAATCCCAAAATATGCAATTAAAATACAAAACCCAAAACCATTCAATATGCAAAAAGATGCAAAGTAAAAATATAATTATTTGATTTAGTAGAACATGAACTAAATTTTTATCCAGGTTAGCATCAAATTGGACAAAAAGAAAAAAATATGCAATTTCATGAACATCCGAGCCCTAATTATTAAGAGGTGAGGGGACCATGTGTTCTCTGTCTTACAAACGCATTACATAGCAAATTGTATGCTCAGCAGATCACGTTTAGCTCTGTTAATTTAAAAATTAAAGTGAATTGACCTTTTATAAAATTTAAAGGTAAGATTATTATCTAGTGAACCTCATATTTTTTTTATATTTTAATTTTAAAGCAATTTATGTATTATAACAATTCATTTTTAAAATTGTTAAAATTGTAAATTGTTAGTGCATTTTAAAGTACTAATAACTTGCTTTAAAATTAAAATCTAAAAAAAATATGAGGTTAACTAGATAATAATCTTACATTTAAATTTTATAAAAGGTCAATTCGTTTTAATTTTTAAATTATCAGAGGTAGAAATGATCTTCCGAGCGTGCAATTTGCTATGTTATGCGTTTGTAAGACTGAGAGAATACATGCGCATGTGGCGTCCTCTTAAATGTTATACATACAACAGTTAATTAGAAAAAGTTACTTGGTCCATAAACAATGGGCCACTGTAATCTAGGCTCTAGCAATGTTTTCTCTTAATGTTTGGCATAATACCATATCCACAACACTTCTAAAATGTTGTCTAATATTTTTTAACTGCTTATAAAACCATCCAAAATAATTCAAATCCCCTTTCCTGGTATTTTTTTATTATATGTATTAAATTATTAATATATAAATATTTATTTATTTTCATGATTTAATATTAATAACCAACATCAATGATAATTATTTATTAACATAAAAAAAAATCAAGAAATTTAAAACAAATTCATTGATAGGTATAATATTTGATATTTAATTAAAGTTATTGTTTATCTGCACAACTATACTGTACAAGAGTGGTACATTATAGAAACCAACATTCTGCATAGTTCATTTTTCATTCCATTGCGCATTAATAATTTAGTAAAAATTAAATGCAGTTTTATATTATAATTCTTATAACGGTTATGTTACTCTTCAATAATTTATTTTTATTGTATTCCAAAACAAATAACTGATTAAAATCATGACTAAATATACTTTCTATCTTAAGGACAATCAATATACATTATGTACCAGGAGTTATTTTACCTCATAAAAAATAAAAATGTTTAAAACTGGTCTATTTAATTAATACTAACTTTAAATACTAAGTTCCTATTATGTAAATAACCTAGTAATCAGTAATTATATAAAATTCATAAATCAAACATAGAAAATAAGACTACTTATATTATACCACACACATTGTTTACCAGTTATTGGGTGTTTTTATTTTTCAATATCAAAATCAAAATTTGTATATATACGAAGTTAAAATCAACAAAATTCTAAAAAAGTATATATAATTAATAATGTTTATACTACTTGGTAAATGGTAAACAAGCATTAAAATATTAAGCCACTAGTCAAGTGTGAATCTATTATACTGCTTGTATTTTTATTTATTAAATACAACATTTTAATGGTTTTTAAAGTAGAATTTTGTATACAATACATAGATTGAATTATCTCTGTAGCTCATAATAATAATAAATATTGACACACTAAAATTTTAACTATTAGTCAAAATGAATGTTATTCACTTCATTGTTTGTTTTTAAGTTGTAGATGATCAGGTTAAATTAATGTAAGTTAATTCATTTAAATGAAGAATGATAAAGTTCATTAATTAAAACCATTGTAAACCTCATTATTTTAGTTACAATAAATTGTCTTACAGAAATTGACAATCACAACTAACTATTACAGGTTACCACACATCATAAATTATTGAATAATTATTATCCATACCAATTGTTAGTGTTTATACCACAGTTCCATTATCTGTATTAAAAATTTGAACAGAAAGGATGTTTTAACTACATCCAAGCCTATTTACAACCAAATTATTTAAAATACATAATATTAAGCAGATTAATAAAAATTAAAAGGTAATAATAAAAATCCAATGAGATCAGTTTAGGTACAAAATTTTATTCCATGTATATTTATTATTTGTAAAACTCGTAAACACCTTATACAACTAGAATATTCCAAGCAAACTCATACATGTGTACATTGAATATTAAATAATTATACAAATCTACCAGATTTAAATAAATTGCAATGTAGAGTAGTTAAGTTTGGAATTTTGAAATAAAAAGAAAAAAACAAAGAATGGACAAATCAGTCTCAAAATAATATTTAACGATAAAAAATATAGGAAATGTTCTTTCAAAATAAATTCACTTTTTAATAGTTTAATCAACTTCTTCCATACGAGATGAATCTTCAGCATCAGCTTCGACAACAGGCTCGGAGGCTTCAACTTCAGCAGACTTCTCTTCGGCTACCGGCAAATCCTCATCAATGCCCAAACCCAATTTGATCATTCTGTGGATTCTCGAAGCGTGAACTTGTGGATCTTCAAGTCCAAAACCAGATGACAACAAGCTTGTCTCGAACAAAAGCATGACCAAGTCTCTAACAGCTTTGTCATTAGAATCAGCTTCAGCCTTTTGTCTGAGTGTCTCAATGATTGGGTGGTCGGGGTTGATTTCCAAGTGTTTTTTGGCTGACATATAACCCATGGTAGATGAATCTCTGAGTGCTTGCGCCTTCATGATACGTTCCATGTTGGCAGTCCAACCGTATTGTGATGTGACAATGCAACAGGGAGACTCAACAAGTCTGTTACTGATGACAACTTTTTCAACTTTCTTGTCCAAAATGTCCTTAACAACTTTGCACAACTTTTCAAATCTGGATTGATCATCCTCGCGTTTCTTCTTTTCTTCATCAGTTTCAGGCAAGTCTAACCCTTCTTTGGTGACAGATACCAAGTTCTTGCCATCATATTCTTTCATTTGTTGAACAACGTATTCATCGATGGGTTCAGTCATGTAAATAACCTCAAAACCACGTTTCTTAACACGTTCAACAAATGACGAGTTGGACACTTGTTCACGGCTTTCACCAGTGATGTAGTAAATGTGTGTTTGATTTGGCTTCATACGTGCAACATATTCCTTTAGGGAGCATGATTCATCGCCACTGGCTGAAGAATGGAATCTCAACAAGTCCGAGAGTTTCTTTCTGTTTTGGCTATCTTCGTGGATTCCAAGTTTCAAGTTCTTGCTGAACTGTTCGTACAATTTCTTGTAGTTATCCTTGTCTTCTGCCAATTCCTCGAACAATTCTAAACATTTCTTAACCAAGTTCTTTCTGATAACCTTTAAGATCTTGTTTTGTTGGAGCATTTCACGGGAAATGTTCAACGGCAAATCTTCACTGTCAACAACACCCTTGATGAAGTTCAAGTATTCTGGCATGAGGTCTTCACAGTTGTCCATGATGAAGACACGACGGACGTACAATTTAATGTTGTTCTTCTTCTTCTTGTTCTCAAACATATCATAAGGCGCACGCTTGGGAATGAACAACAATGCCCTGAATTCAAGTTGTCCTTCCACAGAGAAGTGTTTGACAGCTAAATGATCTTCCCAGTCATTGGTCAAGGATTTGTAGAATTCACCATATTCATCTTGGCTGATATCATCAGGGTTGCGTGTCCAGATTGGTTTTGTCTTGTTCAAGACCTCTTCATCCAAGTACTTTTCTTTAATAGTCTTCTTCTTTTTCTTGTCTTTGTCCTCATCTTTTTTGTCTTCATCTTCATCTTCGCCGACATCCTCAATTTTAGGTTTTTTGTCTTCTTCTGTTTCGCCTTCAACTTCTTCTTTCTTTTCTTCTTCAGCTTCATCGTCACTAACTTCTTTGGTACGTTCATTCTCAACAATTAATTTGATCGGGTAGCCAATGAATTGAGAGTGCTTCTTGATGATGCTGGTAATCTTTTCTTGTTGAAGGAATTCAGCTTGGTCTTCTTTGATTTGAAGGACAATCTTGGTACCACGGCCCAATGGTTCACCAGGATCAGTACGGATGGTGAATGAACCTCCGGCAGCAGATTCCCACAAGTATTGTTCGTCATCGTTGTGTTTAGAAACAACAGTAACCTTGTCAGCTACCAAATAGGCAGAATAGAAACCCACACCAAATTGACCAATCATGGAAATGTCAGCTCCAGCTTGTAAGGCTTCCATGAAGGCCTTGGTACCAGATTTGGCAATGGTTCCCAAGTTGTTGACGAGATCAGCTTTGGTCATACCGATACCACTAAAATAATATTATGGTCAGGAAAGTTATTTATATTTGAACCTACTAATGTATATAAATAATAAAAATTACTTACGTGTCAATAATGGTCAAAGTTTTTTCTTCTGCATTGGGGATGATTTTAATGTGTAAATCTTTGCCAGATTCCAATTTGGATGGATCAGTCAACGACTCGTAACGAATTTTGTCCAATGCATCAGAAGAGTTGGATACCAATTCTCGCAAAAAGATTTCTTTGTTGGAGTAGAAGGTGTTGATGATGAGAGACATAAGCTGAGCAATCTCGGCTTGGAAAGCGAAGGTCTCAACATCATCAGTTGCCGTCATGGTAACGTCTTCAGGCATCTAAAATTAATAATATAAAATTATAATATTGATACACATATAATATATATAATTATGTAATATTGACACTCATAACACTACCTACCTACCTATCAATATTAGTAAACTTTTTTATCAAGTATAAAAATCTAACGACGTGTATGCAATTTTCGTTAATTAATCAGTGAAATGTGAATAATGGAGATGAAATGTTATAAACATAATTTAATTAAGTTGAAAATAAATACAATACATAACAATACCTAAGTCTTAATAAGTTATCAAAGAGTTAAGTGTCGATTTAAAATCAATTCAAAATAGAATACTACTTGGAATAAATAAATTAAAATACTTTCAATAAATTAAAAATGAATTGAGTAGTTTACCAAAAGGATTAATTTAATGAAAAAGTATAGTGTACAGCGAGAACACGTAATTAATTAATTCGGTCGCACGGAAAAAATATTGTAAAAAAAATTCAACAAATGACCAGTACTTACGATTTATAGAGTGTATAATAGGATTGATCGCAAAAAGAATGGACACAAAAAACTGCAAGCTGCAAGCTGCAACCGGCAAACAGTGTTGATCGCAAGTGAAATCGCAAGTGAAATCGCAAGCGTATGGCGTGCGTGCTTCGAGATTGACGACGAACTCAAAAGTGACGAACAACCGATGACGGCGGCCGGTATTTATAATCTCCCGTCGCCGCCGGGCCGAAGGTTCGCGAACGTTCTACCGGCTTCATGGAGCGCGTTGGTCAAAGTCGACGCGTCTGACGGTGCGGCCGCGCACGTGTTATGGCAAACAGCGAACGGTGCTGGGCCGTATGCAGTGCATTGGTCGGCCGGTGCGCAACGACCAAACGATGCGCAGCGGACTGGGACGCGCGAACGGTGGCGGGGCGGTCGCCAGAATACGGGGCGTTTTGACCAACGTCACTTCAACTTGCGTTTTTCGTCGGCCGGGTGGACGTCGAGAATCTTCTAGAACATTCTATTAGCCGCTTGTCGCATACAGAGTGATGCGGTGGCTATTCATTTTCTCTCATATGCCAGATAATTTCTCGTGTTAAATTTCTGGAACTTTTTTCACTACCATTCCCAACCGATTTTTTGACAGTTTCGGCGATTAATAGTCAATATAAAATAGATCAACATAAAACCGTCCACTTATATAATTATTATAATTTATTATCGTACGCGATTTTCCAGTTTCCGTTAACTTGACTACATCATCTGTGCATGTCGTATTTTTCGACATGATTAACGAATAGATTTTTTTTTTATCATTTACCAAAATTTTCAAATTTTATGATCGGCTGCATACAGCGGTTTCGCTCGTCCCGGATTGCAATAAAATTTCAAACGACAAATTGTCGTTATATTTCGCCGGGACGCGACGTTCACCTGGCGTATCGCACGAAATTTCTACTATTTCGAATAGAATTTTATAGATCGTTTTTCGATCAGAAACCCGAAAAAATTGCCTTCAAAATTTGACCCAAAGTCTAAATGCTGGTCTTAAAAACGTATGACGATTACAATTTCGTTAACATATCGTCGGCCATCGTGGTTCAACCGGGCATCCGAATTATTTAGCCGGAGCTTAGTATTATTTATTACAATTTATTTATCGTCTGTTTGTAGGTATTTTATAATTTTATATAATCTCAAAATCACCCGTAATGAAATGAGATCAGATCATGAAAACTTTATCGAAAACTATAAAAGATTATCGCGTCACATACATTTAATATCCCATATATCGATTATTGTTCCGATAAAATATAATTTTAGATTTAGAAAAATCCTACAAAACCATGTTCGCAGCATATTATTACGTCTATAATACAATTATTTAAAAAAAGATATAATATGATTACTAATATTTTTATTATTATGGTACATTGCTAATATACCATAATTTATGATACAGTGAAACATCCTTTTAACCGGACACCAAAAAACGGACACTACTATGACATTTTAACTTTTAATTAAAATCATTTTTATCGTAAATTTAGAATAATTGTGGAATATCTAGATCGTTATTATATACCTACAAATAAATGTTGAGCGACAACGTTTTTTAATATTAATTTATACTACAGTATTGTCGGAAATCGGAATATGTACGTGTATTGAATAAACTAGACACTATACATCCGAATGAACATTTTTTTTTAGTTTGGAATTTCTGCAATACCGTCCCCGAAAACATTATACTGAACAAGAACAATATTTTAAAATATTATAATGATACGATTTAAGATTTTACAAATAATAAAATAATAGTGGTTTATTGTTTTCAAACTTTACCAGCTATACTATATAAAAAGTCGTAATAGTGGTTTCCCCGTCGTCCGAACTCGTTCGGTAATTATTAATATTATAATCTATAATATTATTATTCTATACTCTATATAGTATATATTATGCAAAATATCAACTAAACATGAGCTTTTATCTCGTGGTCTTTTGTTAGTAGGTATTTGAACGAAAAATCTAATTCACTCGGCGGAGCACATATACACTCACTTAAATAATATTAGTATTCATTCTAAAATTTCAGGCCAACTGACAATAGTTAAATTCTTAAGAATTTACAATAGTATTATTATAAATTTTAATTGATTTTTAGGAGTTTTTGCGTTGCACAATAATATTGTACTTCGTTACAGACGAATAATTAAAGAATTTTGTACTCGAAACATGGAACAATAATTTAGAAAAGACCATCATATTTTGATAATATTATAGAAGTCAACTCTCCGTTTATTATTCATTCGGATCAGTGTAACCGCAGTGTTATAATTTATAATTATAATAAATAAAGATACGTCCTGTTATTTTTACGCGGAGTGCGGATATTAATATGATTTTGTCGTACGATATCAACATTTCGAGTTTCAACTTAGATTATACTAATTTAAATTATTTATAAATAAATCATTATCTATTCAACAATATTAACCTAATTAGTAATTTCACCAAGTACTATAGGTGTTATAACTTACATCAATGGTCATACCTTCTACCACAGGTCATACATGTAAATCACATTACATATTATCTACTTACGTCATGTTTTGACGTATTCATTAGATTTAGTATTATTATTATAATATAGTTTTTCTTCTATCTATCTAAAAACTAATAAGACACAAATAATTAATATTATTAACAATATATTATAGCACAGGTAGAGATAATATCGTATTATTGTAGTGAACAAGTTGAAGAACTTGTTTTACGTTCACTCTGTATACAATATATTCATTGTTTAAAACACGTGGAAATACAGCACCACTAACCGCAGTAATACATGATTACATTATACAGTATTATTTAACGAATTGGGAGGCTTAGATCGTCGATACTCTATTACAATAATTATATATCAATGAAACCAACCAATTACTGTGCATTTTGTTCAATCCCCGAAATACTTAGTCAAAATAAAAAAAAAACTCAATTTAAATAAAATATAACTTATAATCTCTAAATTCTCAGAGTTTTTTTTGTACTGAAATAACCGATTTCTGACAGACAACTGATGATAATAATTAATAACCAACAATCTTTTTGACTTCTATTACCCAGACGGTACTATTTTATCTCCCCAAGTAAATACCTAATAGACTAGGCACTCCGACAGTAAACAGTAGACGCTCAATCCGTAGTGAAGTCTATAGTAAAGGCTTATGCCGCTTGGCGCTTATATAATAATAATATAGTATAGGTATACCGATTACTGATCGGAAAGCTATTCGGTGTTTCACTGTTTCTTAATAACAGTTTCAGACTGTTTGTCAAATACCTAGATATAGATTAAAACATTATTGCATATTTGTATTATAGTTTTATCTAATTATTAAATAGTTAAATCTTATATAATTTGAATAACAATGATAATATATTAATTTTATTTATCTATGAAATTCCGGTTTTTGGGATAATTATCTTTATAATCATAGTAGTACCTATTTTTTTTTTAATTATCTCGATTATCTAATTTACCGGGTTCTTTAGCAATCGACCCTTTGTCTATTTTTCCAATCTTTATTTTTAAATTGTAATTATATCCATTACATGTTTCAATAGTAACTAATATTTTTTAATTCATATTTATTATGGTTATTATTTTTATTAGATTATACATGAAATAATAATTAACATTGAAGGGTTAGGTAGGTATAAGTTTATATTTTATTTATTTCCTTTCTAGTTTCTATTTATTATATTGGTAAAAGATTATTTCCATAATTTAAATGAATTCAAATTGTATGTACTTGTGTACCTACTTACTAAGTTATAGAGTTAAACCAATCACCATTTTGTATTTCAAAATGATTTGAGTTTTATAATTGACAAGGTGAGATCATCATATCAAACATGATCACTTTATTAGAGAAAATAGGAATCAATATTAAATTAGGAATAACATTATTGTCTATAACCAAATGGTAATTCCCATTTCCCAGAGCCCTACTTGGGAATTTTGGGGCCGGGACTAATATTTTGCTACATTATTTTTGCTATATAGCTTTTTTATATTCAATTTATTTTTCAAGATTATAAATAAATATTACACTATAAGTCTATCGGTAAGTAATTATTTAATGTTGATTGATATAAACAAAACGTATATAACTATTACAGTAATAATATATGGGTGCTGTATCCACCTTAGCACCCCTCCCATAAGTAGGGCTCTGAAAATTACCAAGGCAGCAATTTAGGCGGATACCTACATAAATGTATGGACATCTATAATACTATATCTTGATTATTACAAAATACTGAGGATAGGTACAAATTAATACCACTGAATAAAAATGTGTTGTTATTACAATCAAAATTATTTATTGAAATATATTTTTCATGAAAAAAAAAATACCCATATTCCTATTACCTAAAAGGTACTGTCTTTTTTTCTTTTTATTAAGTAAAAATTAATTAATTTTTTATTTAAATATAAAATTCTAATATCATATGGTTGTTCATACTTCATATTATATATTATTACACTGTGACAAGGCAATATGGCGTTTTCTAATAGGTATAGCAAAATAATGAACAGTATACTTAATTTTATTAGAAATATAATTTTGATCAATATTGCAATTGATTTTCTTTAGTTTTAAGTAAAATAACTATGATCCCTATTAATATGATTGTACCTACATCTTTTGCCATAACCTACCTACTATTTTATAGTAGATGTCAGCAAATAATAATTACTAACCATAATAACAACTACCATAATTTGAAATACATAGATATTAAATATATTATTACATATTATATGAAATGGCAAAATATATCCATTAATAATGTAATTGTAATATTTATAACTAAATAATATTGAGAAAATAACATAATTTATAATAAGTAATTTAATGACGTTTAATGTAGTAGAGAATTCTGAACACATTTTAAATAATAAATTAAAACCATTTAATAAAAATATTTAACCTGAATTAGATTGACATTGGACCATATAGTTATTATTATTGTAATTAGAAGATTTAGGTGAGAAATTACTGCACTAGCCTTATGAGATTATTTATATTCTATAATATAAGATATTAAATAGTTTGTAATTCAATGATATAACAATAAAAAGTTAAAAAATATTTACAAACTAAAATTTTAATAAATAAATTGTTTATCATTTAATCATGAAAAAACATAAATGGCTGTATATTTTCTTACATACATCCGAGGACTACTTACAACACCCTCTTAATATTATGTAGTCTCAGTCTATGAAACGTGAAACATAAAAAATCTACATTCAAAATAATCAATTTTGTTGTGTTAGCTGACAGCCTGACATATTATCAACCTTAAAGAAAGAACATCATCAAAGTTTGCATGTTAATTATTTTCAATTTGATTCATTTATGAAAAATATGTGAAATGTTACAATTTATAAATGCTCAACTCGTTTGAAAATTAAAATGTTATAACAAAATCAATGTACAAAAACAGATAATGTTGTTCCCTTTAAATGTTGATAATAGTTCAATTCACTTTAATATAAAATTATTAAAGCTAGAAACACAAAATTGATTTTGCTGAATACAAATTTGATATATTGTGCATGCACAAAGATTCCTTTAAATTTTAATTAAAATATTTAGAATTTGTATTTAATTTTTTTTTATAAATAAAACATAATACATAATAATGTCATAAAAGTATTTTATTTTCATCAAACAATAATTTTATAGCACAATATAATTTAGTTAACAAGGAAATTTATATTTTATAATTATTCAGACGTTTTGTTTGATTTTATTTTTTTTTCCTTTTTAAATTTATTTGTTTTAATTACAGGTTTTTTTTTATGACTTTTATTATTTTTCTGGTCATTGTGGGTTCCTCCCAGTTTTCTACTAAACATCTTTTTGCCTACATCTCTTTTATGTCTTTTATCTTTATTTTTCAAAAAATCTCTTAATATATCCCTTTTCTTAATGAATCTTGGATCTTGACTTCCCGTATAATTGGTTTTATTAAATTGAGGATCATAAAATTCTTGAGCATCTAAAATAAAAATAATAAATTTAATAAAACAATTTATCAATAATACAACAATATAATATTGATTTGTACCTTTGAATCTTGAATCATCTACTTTGAAAAAAAAAACTTCTCGCCAAACACCTCTCGATCCTAAAAATTTTCCCGAAGGCACTTCATTAACCTCAGCTTCAAAATGTTCTTCTCTATTTTCTAAATTGTGTTCTTCATTTTCTGAGTCACTAGAGTCATCAATAAATGGATTTCGACCAAATTTCTTTTGAGGTTTAGTTATTTTTTCTGTTTGATATTCATTTTTGTCTGCATCATTATCGACTATCAAACAAAAAGTTAAAAAGTTAATAATATAAAGTGTTGTTTATTATAATTTATAATATATATTATATTGATATTTTTGTTTGTATATTTCATAGTAATTTTGTGAAATTGGTCTTTTCATCTTTTCAAAGTTATTCAGTACATGAATGTAAACAACTAATTGACAAAATTGTCACTCTTTTCATTTTGAGGAATTACCGTTATTCAAAAAACTGTAATTTTCCATATACAATTATTAACATTATTATTTTATTTAAGATATACACGACTATTATATTTTTTATGACATTTAATACAATACAAGATTTTATATATATATTACATAGTAGTATATAATATTTATATAATATTTAACTATTGAGTCATATTAAATAAACATACAAAAAATTATATAATATTGATTACGAAATGGAAAAAAAGAAGTCACTATAAGTATACAGTAATTAGTTTTTTACTTATTTAAGCAAAAAAATGAGTTATGACAATGAACTTACAGACCTTCGATATGACAGTTTCAAAAAATTTCAAAAATATCTACACAATAACCTAGGTATCTGAAATGTGTAGATTCAACACTGGAAGTATTCAGCATACCATTACAAATTATATTTCACTATTGCAGATGTATAATAAACAAAAATAATTAACTGCGTGAAACTGTTCAAGTTGAATCAGGGGGCTAGGAGTTCCTAAGTTGTTGATTTATAAATGGCAAATGATTTAAAAATGGTTGGTCAATTCAAACAATTATTTTAAATGTATAACATAAAATTTTGTTTACAGCTGTTGCCATAATTTATCGCCCAAATTGAAATGCTTTAAATAAATTACCACATCACTGTTACATTTCTTTTTTAATAATTATTAAAAAAAAATGTTATTTAAATATTATTATACGGGATTAATTTAATGTAAGAAGACAGTTATATTTCAGAAAACACTAACATTTTTGTTTAAAGTTTTTACAAAACAATATTATTTTATTAATATTTAGTATTGTAACTATCTTCAAGTTTTTAGTTTTTACTCTATTAAATTAAAATTTACATTTTTAATTTCATATTCCAAAGCAGAATATTATTTGGAATATTTTGATCTGTAAAAATCAAATTTTGGATGAGTTTGTCAATTTATTAGTTATAACTTAAAAGTATTTTAACCCATCGTCGGTGACGCTATGAGCATTTCGCTCACATAACTGTTATTTTGGGAACCATTGGCTTCAAATTATTTTGCTTATATCGATATTTTTAGTATGCTCATACAAGTTACTTATGGAAATAAATACATGGAAAATAACTAATCTATATATAAACTTTCCATCTTATTACCATCAAATGTCGACGGTTACCAGTATT
>NC_042495.1:39047465-39067841 GCF_005508785.2 Acyrthosiphon pisum | reverse complement strand
AAAATCTAAAATGTAATGGTATTTACTATTTAATCAAATGTTAAGAGATATCAATAGTATAGAAAACTTGTATGAAAATTAATTATGTGTTTCAAATAATATGGTTTAATGAGTGGTTTGAGAGTATAAACACCCATTATCATTATTGTAGAAGAGAAGTTAATCTGTTTCTGTATAAAAGTCAATTTTCGATATTTAAATTACTAAATTCAAAATATCACAAGTTTTAGAGCTAAAAAATATTGAACATCAAAAATAAAATATTGAAAATGACTCATATATAGGCCTAGATAAACTTCTTCACTTCAATTTGAATAAGAAATGTTTATACTATAATACCATTCAATAAGCTATATTATTGGATATATGAAACTTAGTTTCAGTGTTTCAATAAAATTCACATTTGTAATTTGTGGGACAACAAATATCTGTGTAGCGTAGTAAATATTTTTATGAAATTTTGTATTTAACTCACTTTTATCAGAAGTTGGAAATAAGCTAGTAAAGCTAAATTGATTTTGAGAACTAAATACATCTTTTAGTTTATCACCAACTTTGTAATATTTATCTGTATCAACAACTGCTTCAGCTACAACTTTGTTTTGTTCTAATTTTTGCTTTTTAGGTCGCTTCTGTTTTGGTAATTCTGGTTTGTCTTTTACATATTTTTTATGTTCTTCTTGTGTTGGATCATATCTCACCATGTTGAATCTAAATCAGATAAAAATAATTATTTAAGATTTACTATCTTGTTTAGTAAAATATTTTAGGGAATTTTTTTTTTTTTTTTAATTTTAAAAACGCAAAATATATGTATAATGTTTAAACAGAATACTACATTACATAAACACCAACAACTTAATATGATTGATATTTCAAATCAAACAAATTTAATAAAAGTATCATAACAATCTGTTTTATATTTTTTTGTTAATGTAACATTTTTATTAATTCAATTTTTTTCATCCTTCTTGAACTTAAAGGTATTAAGAGCCCTAAGTTTAATCATTAGTCAGTTTCATTGAATTTTAAATTATTCATTTTTTAGAAAAACTTTGATACATATAGTTTAGCTAATATAAGTAGTTTAAAATATTTTGTGATAAAATGTTGTCCACTACGCTTAATTGTCAATTTATTAATACAGCTTGCTTCGCTGTATCTGTGTATATTGTGCTTAGTGCAAATGGATACAGCAAACCTAGCGGCTGACAGCATATTTTTGGTCACCGAAAACTCCTATGTTATAGTTTATCTGTGTCTAAAATCAATGCTTGGATATAAAATGAATGTTACATTTTGATTTTTACAGTGAGTTAACTAAAATTAAAGTGGCAAATTTATATTTGTAGCTTTTAACTCACAAAAATAAGCTATAAATATTTAATATATTTAATGTTTCATACCACATAGATATTTTTTACTATTTTTTTAAGAAACAAACGAGATTATTTAGTTCATAAATTGACAATTAAGCATGGTGGATAATATTTTATCACAAAAAATTATGAAGTATACAAAAGTACATTAACAGTTTTGGCTTATAATAATTATAATTTCCGAAATTTTGTTTTATGTTTAACTATACTAAAAGTATTCAAAAAGAACACAAATCATAGAGTAACTAAACCAGATTTGTTCCAAATAATCTTACATTTCATCTCCTTTAATCTTATTCTGTTTTTTAATTGATCGGCCAATCACATTTTCTAGAATATTCATTTGATTTTCTATCTCATCATCGCTCAATTTTTCAGTAGTTTCTTGTTCTTCAAAAAATCTTTTGTCCATTACAAACCGGTCATCTCCAGTAGCTTTAGATGTTTGCATATGGAACAACTAAAATATTAAATAAATAATAACATTTTAATAAAATAAGATATACATTACAGTATAAACCAAAGTATTTTATTTTAAATTGTGTATTTTGACCAGAAAGTAAATAAATATATACATGTTATGTGCAAATGTACATATGTTTAAGTTTCAATATATACATAATGATGTACCTTTTTGCCTTTTTCACCTTCAAATCGCAATTTTAACTTGTAATCAGATACTAACGCTCCTTGATTTTCATGATCACTAGCATCATCATCATCAAATAATGGTATCTTTTGCGTAGATGATTGCAAATCATTTACTTGTTGATCACCATCTTCATCAAATTTTATTTTCTTGTTCGATGATCCTCCCTAAAAATAATATAATTATGATTCTTATCATTTATTTTGGGTTTCAGTAAGATCAATGTCCTGCTAAAACTCAAACCAATAAACTATAGTACATTAAATGAAAATCTAAGAGTTATTATATAAATTGAAATAACATCTCTCAATTAAATTAAATATAATTATAGAATTCAGTAAAATTGACTTAAAAGTACTGTCACTTATTGGTAAATTGAGTTGAAGGGCCTAAATTTTAGAATTTGATTTTCAAATAATGTTATATTATGTTCTAAAATGATCAATAATACATATATTTTATAAAAATAGCCAGACTGTCTTAAAAATAAACACATTTTTAACAATAATCACAGGTTATATTTGTAAAATATTTGAAAATTAAAATTACTGGTTTAAAATATGTATGCCAGTTTGCATGAAAAATGTATTAATTTAATAGACCATTAGCTCACTATTGACTCGTTAAATGTTGAGTGATTATTCGTGCAACCAGCATTAAAAAGTTAATATGTTAACTACTTTACTAAACTGACTGCAGTTTAAATATTATTAGTGATTAGTAAACACATTAAACAAAAATTGAATTGAACATCTATAAAAACTCCTAAATTAACAATGAACAAAATATTTTTTATTAAGTATTTAAAAAATATATGTACACAACACTTTAAATTGATGGATTAAATAATTAAAATAATAACTTTTTATCGAAACTATTATGATATAAATTATAATATCATGATTCATGGGTTATAAGGATTTTTAAAAACAATGTTTGATAATTATGTAAGGTACCTTTAGTGCATTGGCAATTACACACTTTTGGTCTTGTAATGTTTTCCATTTTTCGGCTAATGCGTTCTGACGTTTAGCATCGTCTTCTTGAGTTTTATCAACGTTTTTTACATCTACACAAATAAAAAATAATGAAAAATAACACCTAATGAATGTTGAATAATACCAGGCTCATTTGTATTCGTATAGTTTTACCGTTTTGTTTCGTTTTCATCGCCGAACCGATTCCCGAGAAGGCTGGTAGATTCCTCTTCCATGTTGATTCGGATTTCTCTGTCATCGTAAAGGGTATCGTCTAAAAGCTTCTAAACTGAAAGCGGGCGAAGAGACACAAGAAATTATTGGAAAATCTTGTTTAAAAAAAAACCAATGCGGTCTTGTTTATAGTCAACATGCGTGAGTGATAAGGTTTATCAGACCATAGAATAGAGATAACATTTTTAGTTGGTATCACGATTAAAGATATAACTAAATTATATCTTTAATTGTGGTTGGTATTATGCATAGACCTGATAATAAATTTATTATATTAAAATTTATTATCAGGTCTATGGTATTATGATAATAGGTCCCGACCATGGTTATGTTTAAGTACCTTCATTTAACCACAGAACAATATAACCACAAAACTCGTCGAATACCGGCCACCGCGGCATTGTACCAATTAACCATTGTGAAGTCTGGACATTTTGGACTTTGACACTTTGTTTTTGTCTCTCGTCCGATAAACATCAATCTTGGGACCGCCTTTTCGGTTCTCTACCAGTACACATTTTTTTTCGCAGCACGCCCACTAAACAACGGTCAGTACAACAACATACTATTCTACAGCCGTTTTGTTTTTTCCTTTTCTTTTCTCTCGAAATCTGATCTCATTGTATTCCTTCGCTGTCCACCTCGCGGCCGCTAAACAATATAAAACACCCCGGCCGTCTCCTCGCTTGTTTTACATGTTCATTTGCTCGATACTAACAGCGTTTCAAATACTCATCAGACTAGCCATGGGCGACCCAAATGCGGAACGTACTTTCATCATGATCAAGCCCGACGGTGTGCAGCGTGGACTTGTCGGCAAGATCATCAAACGTTTCGAGACTAAGGGATTCAAACTGGTCGCCATGAAATTCCTCTGGGTGAGTAAGATAATTAATGGTCTTCGGCCGTAAGATACAATTAAAATACAATTAAACATAATAAACCGGGACCTGAATCACTGATTGCGATCCATCGCCCGGCATCAGGTGGCCTTAATCGGAGAATCACTGACGCTTCCGTCCAGGCATCCAAGTGCGATCCATTTTTCTATGAGTTTTTCAAATTGTTCGTTTCTCTTACAACAACTTTATCAATATTTATCTGAAATTTTATTTACGATTATTTATAATCTATATTTTGTATGAAATAGTTGCAACAATGTGTTTTTCCCATTACATACTAAAAGTATTATCATTGTATTGCATTTTAGGTTATGGTAATGTTTACTAATAACTTTAATTTGACTTTCCGGATTTCGATATTATTGTCTTCAATTTTATTTGTTGCCACAAATTAAATTATTATTTGTGCTTGCTAGTTGCTACTAATAATTACTACTAATTCCATAGTTAGTTGTTTTCTTTATTCGATAGTGGATGATACCTTAGAGTTAGATAAAATATTTAGTTGGATTACCCAAATACTATTTGAAACTAATTGCAATTCCAGACAAAATTAATTTTGTGAGATAAAAGACATTTCAGATACCTGTTATTTCTTGTCCTTAATTGTTTAGTATTACTACCTATATTTATCAATTTCCATTGTAAAAAAATAATTTTTAAATAGAATCACTTCTCACTTTCTCAGTTTCTATTATCAATACTGATATAACTTTAAACATTTTTATTTTATAATTAAATACTTTTTCATGTCTCCATGTTAAAATTAAAAAAATATATATAAATAAATATATTTTGGGACTGATCCAATTGAGATTTTTTTGTCCAAAAAAGCCTTGAGCAAACTGAAACTTATATTCTTAAAGTTCGGCCTAATGTTAGATAAATAGTTATAAAATGATTGCATTTTTATACGCATAATTAAAATATACATTTTGAACTTTGAAGTCTTAGAGTGTAGACAATGATGCCAATTGTGTAAATATACTTGGAAATTATTAATGATCCACTTGTTTTTTAATTTTATTAATTATTATCAATGCTGTAAATAACTTTTAAATACCTTCATTTTTATCTGTGTAGCCTTCTGAAGAATTGTTGAAGAATCACTATGCTGATCTTTCTGGCAAAGCATTCTTCCCCGGCCTTATCAAGTACATGGCATCTGGACCCGTTGTCCCCATGGTAAATTGTTGTTATATTCATAATATGTATTTTATTAATTAGCTAAAACCGTATAATTGTAGGTATGGGAAGGATTAGACGCTGTAAAAACTGGACGTTTCATTCTTGGTGCTACTGACCCGAAAAACTCGAACCCAGGAACTATTAGAGGAGATTTATGTATCCAAGTTGGCCGGTAAATATACATTGATTTATTACAATTTATTTTACAGTTAATTTTTATATTTTATATTTTTATAGCAATATCATTCATGGATCGGATGCTGTAGAATCTGCTAACAAAGAAATTGCTTTGTGGTTCTCTGAAAAAGAAGTGGTCCCATGGACAAAGGATATCGACTCGTGGGTTTATGAATAAATAAAATAAACATGGTATTAATATTTAAGTAATGTTCGAGCTTAAATAAAACCCAACTTAGGGTTATGTACGTGTAATTGTGCATTTTAATAAATAAATTCTTATAAAATATGTTGTCCTATTGGTTATGATTTTTTAAACATTTAATTTGTTATTCAACACATGTCATCCATTCCTCCTCTCAATAAGGTTTATAATTTGAGACGCCAAATTTAAATTTTTTTAAGTGAAGTGAAACCTTACTGGATTTCATGATGGACGCTATAGGACAGATGATGATGTGATAGATTTTATAATGAAATAAATTAATGTATATTCTCTTAGGGATTATGATATATATATAATAATAAACAAATATATAACATTAATGTGCCTATTTTACGTTATATTATCTAGAATCAGAATTAAAGACTGTTATCTATACTCTATAGTACATAAAATGTATAATAGTTCAAAATTGACTGATTAAAAATTCTATTTAGATGAATCAGAATTTAAATGTTGAAAATAATCTTATTATTAAAATATAAAAAGATGTTTAACAATTTCTAGGAAAAGAGTTATTCTCGTTTGAATGATTATTCTAAGTATTTGAAAATGTTTTATAAGACTTCAGTATAAATAAAAATTCTTAAAATAATAATTTTACTATAGCATGATTTGCAAATTGCTTGGTATAACAACATGTGTCATATATTATATTGTATAGGAGCTTAGTTGTAACAAACACTTGTAACGGTGGCAGATCTTATTAATAATATTAACCTATTATATTGTAAACAATAAAATCTTCATGATTGACTTCCTAATCAATATTAGGTTAAAAATTAATTTGTAATATTTTAATTTATTGAGTAGTTTATAATAACAATTTAGAACTGTAGTTAAGAAATGTTGAATGCAATTCTGTGGTACAATTCATAATTGTACACTTAAATTTAAAAAAATATATATTATAATCATAATATGCGTTACAGTGTTGATTTTATAATATACTAAAAATCAATAGTAATAGGTGCTTGTAACAAGTGCTTTTATGCTTAAGTGCATAGCATAATATTATTATAGATTATAATTAATATGGCTAGCTATAATCTTATAGCTATAACTTATATTATAGTAGCTACTACATATTATATATAATATAAAACCCTTTTAAATAAATTGTCGGGTGAAGCGATAGCACTATTCGCTGCATCAGTGACAGTGTGCATTTGCCCATTTTGGGTATCTGGTGAAAATACTCCACTTTTCCGATTGGGAATTTTTATGCATTTTATTGGTGTAGCTTAAAAACAGATGACCATAAATACTTTAAGTTTCTCACAGATGTTAATATGACTTTTTTTCTATATGACTATACTTAATAACATTTTGACTCTTTTAAAGCTATTTATAATAATAAGACATTATTGATGTATTTTTTTAAAAGTTTTTTTTCAATTATTGTGATAAATAATTTTTCGTTATATCAAAAACTTAAAATTGTGATACAAGGTTCCTTTTAAGTTATTTATAGTGTAATTAAAAAAAAAAATGTTGAGCTTAAATCCACAATATATTTTCTGGTTGGCTAAAGTTAGAATTTTAACGGAATTTGTCGAAATCACAAAAACCTACAAATTATTTTTCAGTTATTGATTCATAAAAAATTTAATTTCATAGATAACATTTTAAAATGTAATAGAAGGTTCCTCAAAAGTTTTTCTAGTTACGTAAAGGAAAAAAACTCACAGGAAAGTTACACAATTTATAGCTGAAATATTTCCGATTTTTATTAAATTTGATTATTTATACAAGGATGTTGGGCACACAGTATGTGGCGCAACTTGAGATTAAATCTTGGAAGTTCTACAATAAATTTTATTATGAATTGTTCACATTTGGCTCTGCCCCCCCTTCAATATTCCATATTACTAATATTTAGAAATTATTTACAATTTGTTGGTAAACAACAATATTATTGTTAATATAAACATATTAATGCTTTCAAAAATTAAAAAATTTTTCAAAAAAACAAAATATCTTAAAAAAATAAATTACAAAATGTATTAGAAATGTTAATAAAAAATACAATTGAAATTTTCAGTATACTTCTGCGTACATAATAATATATTAATACATGTATGTACGAAATAGGTACTGTTTAATTAAATAAATGAAAAATTAATAGAATATGGAAAATGTAATATTAATTTTAGAACGAGTACAAATATAAAGTTACAAAATGTGATTTTGAAATTTCTGCGATTGTCACGTAGTAGCATAGATTTATATTTCAGAACAGACAGCAGACTCCACTCCGTACTCGCCTTGCCTAGTCGATGATCAAAACGTGGAATCAAATTTAAAAAAAAAAATTTGTTTATTACTTTATTATTACATAAAAACCTGACTGAATCTGACAATCACCATTCAACGGCGTATTTATGGGGGGAGATCGAGGGGATCAATACTCCCCCCCGATAATCCGTGCAAACATTTTCGAAGTCTTAACTTAAGGCCTCCAACTTTAAAGGCGGGGCTACTGGATGAAATCATATAATCAAATCACTCCCATCCCACCCAAGACAAAAACCTCAATGCGTCACTGGACATGATAACAATGTTGACAAACAGTCGACGACACCATGGAATATATAGATACGACACTACGACAGCTCAGCTACAGCTGCTGCAGTTAACTGTTAACATTATTACATTAGTCGAGTGTTTCGTTTCAACATTGCCAAAGTGCCAGTCTGCTCTTATGCCTTCTGCCCCTTCTGTGTGCCACATATCCAGGAAACCTGTGTACCCAACTATTATATCCATTGGTACTAATTTTCACTGTTAGTCTTAGTTCATATCCGTTTTTCCGAATAGTCCGTCCTCAACCCGATCCTTGACTGCCATGGACTTTTTGGAAAATCTGTCGCGCCAACTGGAGGACATCCGGCTTGATGGAACAAACGTGAGAGCGGAATTCCCCTGTCCACGATCAGTCTTGCGATATCTCAACGACCAAGAATCTATGAAGTAATTTAATAAATGGCTTTAACCGCTTATAAAGCTATATTATAATAATATAATTTACAAATTTTATAATTGATGTATCAAATGTTTCAAGTGTATGTTTGTTTATAAAGATTAATCACTTATAGAGTGTAATATTATTGGTTAAGTGTTTAACTCTGAATATTAGTTTAATTGATATACATAAAATAATTAGTAAAACTGTGTTACCTAATCTTTTTTTATAAAAAATTGTAAAAACTAATTTTTTTTGCCACAGTGATCCCAATAATTTAACAAATGCATCAAACTTAGAAAATGGTATAGATAATGAAGATACACCTGAAAATCAATCCAGAATACGGACAAGGAAACGTTTACAAAGGAGACAGAAACAAAAGATAAAATCTTTATATGAGAAACATAATATTAATCCCAATGAACAAAATCGATCAACTACAAATACTACAGAGTATGTATACAAATAATAACAATAACGCGTAATAGTTTATTAAAACTTTAGTTTTTTCCATATTTCTTTGAAGGCCATTATCGAATCAGAAAGATTTTTATCTTGATTATATGCAGTTGGATGATGTGAAAAAAGGTTTAGAAAGTGGTGACCTTTTTGAAGGAAATATACGTATTAGTCAAAAATGTCCCACAGAAGCATATGTTCCTTCACCGGTAAGAAATGTTTGTGAAATGTTTGTTTATAATATTCTACTCATAATATTTTATATTTTATAGGATAAATCAAAGGATATATTGATAAACGGTATTAGATCACGGAATAGAGCTCTAGATGGTGATAAAGTTGTCGTAAAAATACTGGACAAATCTAACTGGAGGGTATTTTATTGGACATTTTAAAAACATAAAAATCCACTCTTATCAAAACAGTATCATCTTAATGTTAATGCTTTAATCTGTTTATTATAGAACCCAGATACAGAAGATTGTCAACGAACTGGCTTGGTGGTTTACGTAACAAGTTCTAAAGAGAATCGTATCGTAGTAGGATCCCTGATAGTTGATAGAGGTGTTATTCATCGATATAGCACATTAATTCCCAGAGACTGTCGAATTCCCAGATTACTTGTGGACACTTCAATTTGGCCGTTCCCTATTGAATTGAGGGATGGGACCAAAGAATCAAAAGAATTGTTTTATGCTGTTTTTTCACGCTGGGATAATTACAAGACTCCCTTTGGGTATTATAATATGCTTAGGCATCTAACATATTGCAGTATATAATGTATGCATTACTTTATTTTGTGTATATACTATGGTTTCTAGAGTATTGAAGGGAGTTTTGGGGGAATCAGGAAAAATAAATGCAGAAACTGAAGGTATACTGATTGCTCATGACATACAGGAACATCCATACCCAGAAAATATAGATAAATATTTTCCGCCACCGTTTTCTGTAGAAGAAGAACTGAAACACAGGAAAGATTTCAGGTATTTTACTTGATCGCATAAATGTAATCTAGGCATATATCTATGAATAATTTGTTTTCTCATTCTGTAGAAAAAATTGCATTTTCTCCATTGATCCTCCTACCGCCAAAGATCTAGACGATGCGCTTTCTTGTGTACCACTGCCAAACGGTAATTTTGAAATTGGTATTCACATATCTGATGTCTCATATTTTGTCAAGCAAGGTACACCATTAGATGAAATTGCAGAAAAATTGGCCACTAGTGTTTATTTAATACAAAAAGTAAGTATTGAATGCAAGCCCAGATTAAGGGGGGGGGGCATGGCCCCGGGCTTCGATAGTTAGAATTTTTTTAGGGGACTCTAATTTGTCCATTACTTTTTTCGTTATAGGCTATGTAACTCTAAATAAATCACCCAAAAAAAATCGATGATTATTTAGCTAGGAAAAAAGCTTGTAAATTATAATTTATAAATAAAGTGGTACATTATTTATTATGTATTGCTATATGCCTATATACATAACATCTATATATTATATTTATTATATCAGGTACATAATATTAAATAATATACAATGTTTTCCAGGGTGAAGTGACCGGCCAACGTCATTTGAAAGTATACCAAAAATGATGAATAAATACCCTTTAAAGATTGAATCTAACTTTTTTATTTTTTTAGTTGTGGGCAATTAACTTTTTTTTATCAAAACCATGCATATCATCACGCATTTGTTTATGTACCTTCAAAATTTTTCAACATTTTGACGTAATTTTATTTTTATTTTAGAGCTATTTAATTGTCCTATCAACTGACATACACAATTAAACCTGACATGTGCTAATTATTTTTATTAAATTAAAAAAAAAGATAAAAGTTGGTAAAAATTAGTATTTTTAAAAGGAAATTGTGCATTATTCCAAATAATTTATTATTAACTACGAGTTTATGTTTTTTTGTATTATGACAACTACAATTTACCGTATAGTATAAAATTAAACAATTGACGACCAACTAACCTACTCAATCCTAGGAAAATTAAGATTGTGACGATTAACAGGATTGTATTATGAAAACAATCTTTCAAGGTATCCTAGGTATATTAATGTATAATTCAGTATAATTCAGTAAAATCATACAAAAAACCCAAACTAAGTAATAAATTATTTGGAATAATACACGATTAATTCCTTTAAAAAATACTAATTTTTGCCTACTTTTTTTCTACTTTTTTAATTCTAGTTCAATTGCGTATGTCGGAGTGTTGATAGGAAAATTAAATAGATTTAAAATAAAAAAAAAATTACATCAAAATGTTGAAAACTTTTGAAAATACATAAAAAAATTTGTGATATGTATGGTTTTGATAAACAAAAAGAATTGCCCATAACTTAAAAAATAAATAAGTTAGAACCAATCTTTAAAGGGTATTTCTTCATCATTTTTGGTATATTTTTATATGATGTCGGCTGGTCACTTCACCCCGGAACACATTATAGTGCACAGTAATATTTTTTTTTCGTACAGGGGCCTCATTTAAAACTTTGGCCCCTGGGCCTCAAAATGTCTTAATCCGGGCTTGATTGAATGTAAATAATTTGTTCTTGCACTCAAGATTTTATTCAAACCAAATTGTATTATTTATTAACAATAGGTGTATCACATGCTACCTCCAGCTTTGACAATGATGGCGTCATTACTACCAGGAACCGATAAACTAGCTGTCTCTATCACTTTGGAAATGACACCCGATGCTAGTGTGATTAGTCACTCTTTTAGTCAATCTATTATTCATTCTTGCGCTCAATTGCATTACGCACATGCTCAAGTATGTTTTTTTTGTTATATTATTATAAATACTGAAGTAGTGCAGTAAGTATCTAGGGGGGGGGGGTATGTCATAATCTCTTCCCCCGGAGACCAAATTTTGTACACAATACAACATGTATATGATAATATGAATATAATATGTGTATATATACTGAATGTCTATTAAACATTTTATATCCCCCCCTTGAAAAAATCCTAGACACGCTACTGTACTGAAGTAATCAACCTTGAGCATTGGTATTAACTACCAAAGCTATTTAAATTATAGTATATTAGTAGTGTATTATATATAATTAATAATTTGAGAACCTGTATGGTTTAGATATTCTTAGAAAATCCTGATAAAAAAGATTGGGATGAATCTGAGTTTCCTACTGTGTATAATGGTTATACAGTCAGTGACTGTGCAACAGCTGTTAGCCATTTACATAAACTTGCGGCACTGATGCGAGAGAGACGTTTTGGCTCTGGTGCGCTGGCGATCAACCAACCGAAGTTGTCTTTTGAAATAGACAGAGCTACATGCGAGCCACTGTCGTATTCGTTGTATATACTCCACGAGAGTAATTGGTTTGTCAATAGTACTCTTATTTTTTTTTTTTCAATTGTGATGTTTGGAAAATTAATTGTTATCTCTTTCAATTAACAGGTTAATAGAAGAATTTATGCTTCTTGCCAATACAATGGTCGCTGAACATTTAAAAACTCACTTCCCTACTACAGCAATGCTCAGAAATCATCACGCACCAGATGTTGCTCCTATGGAAAAAGTAGTGAAACTATTGAAAACACATGACATTGATATTGATTTTACTTCAGCTGGATCTATTCATAAGTCTAAAGCTGTCTATTGTCAAGGTGAAAATTCAAAGAATTCTCATTGGGATATTATTATTAACAATATTCTATCAAAACCGATGGTTGTAAGTAAAAAAGTCAATTATACATATTAAAATGTACAAAAAATGTTGAAAACATTGTTGTTTTGTAGCGTGCCGAATACTGTGTTATTGATCCAGACAGAATCATGTCTCATTTTGCACTCAACGTACCATATTATACACATTTTACCTCTCCCATTCGTAGATATCCAGACATAGTCGTGCACCGTATGCTCATATCTTGGTTAACAAACAAGCCAATCAAGGAATACGAAGACCCAAAAATCATTGACAAGTAATGTTTATTTTGATGCACTGCATTTTTGATAACCAACCAATCATATATCATTATAAATTTAGGATAGCCATCAATAGCAATGACAAAAAGAATAACGCAAAGAAAGCGTCAGAAGCTAGTGCCGATATTTATGCTGCGTGTTTGATCGGTAAACTCGGAGGCCTAAAGGTGGATGCGGCCATAATGGAAGTAAAAGAAAACTATTTTGAAGCCACAGTCCTCTCAATGAACATGAATGTTAGAGTTTATGTGAATATTGTGAGTGTAGTTGTCGCCTAAACAAGTTATCTTATATTAATTTACCATCAGCTGATAAAATACTAAAGTTTGTTTTTATTTGTTTCCAGTCTCACAACAACCCAGACTTGCTACATAAAGTCTGTAAGTTCTTAATCTTTGACAATAAACCCACGTTAGTTGTTTGGTGGGATAACAAAGGTGAAAACAAGCAAACCCTTCAACTCTTTGACAAAGTGAAATTGAAGCTCTTGAAAAGAGAAAATTGTTTGAAATTAAGAGCCATTTTGATCAGAGACGAATAGACTTATATTTATTGTGATTCAATACATAGTGTATTTAGTATGTAATATGTATTTGAATTAAAACTTTTTTTTTTTTTTTTATTATCGTTTTCAAGTTTTAATGATAAGAAATGTTGTTTATTATTATAATTTTTATCAATAAATACATTTATAATTTTAGACTTTCAAGTGTAAGGTCAATTAACAACATCAATATAATATAATATTAACACACATTTTACGATGGGATACAGTACAGAGTTAATTAATTTATATATTTTATTTTTATTAAGTTGAATAACATTTAAAATAGCATAGGTTATTTTAGAGTATATATTATATCATATAACTTAAAATATGTAATATAATAATATAATATATATATAAATATATATTACATAATAATTAATATATTATATAAATATATTGAAGTTAAAAAAAAAAAAAAAAACAAACAAATATCTTACACAAAAGTTTATACAAATAATAATATAATAATAATAAAGACATAAAACAATTCACCATAGTATTATAGTTTTCTAATTTTGACCCGAAACCGCAGTTGTATGGTTATAATTTACAAGTCTTCTACCCACTAAATATTTATCATTTTTAATGTGTTCGTAGAGTCTTTTGAATTGACGCACTTGCATCATCATCCCCTTAACAATGGCCATAGTGAGCATAAGTGTTGGATATATTCTCCTAGCGATCAGTAGTCGTGTGCCGTGGTTTTTGACGATTAGTGGTATTACAGAGTATGCAATCACATACGGTACAGCTAGGAACAAACTGAGAACGGCAATTACGGGTATAGCTAGGTCTTGCATCATTAACTTGAGATCCAAACGCATGAAGCCGTCTCTGTATGTACGTTCAATGGCTCGCCTTAGAGACCAATCGGGTCCCATAAGGGTTATGGCGCACGCAATTTTCATATATAAAACTCCCAGTGCCCAGTCTTGCCATGCCCAGAGTACAGGTGTCTGGTGTAAAGGCACTCGGAACGGTACTACCATAACGAGCTCCAAGAGTAGACCAAATAAAAACGGTATTATACCGAGTAGCACGATAAAAGCGACCATTGCTTTTGAACTAATTTTTAGCCAAAACTTTAATCGATTGATGACAACAGTACGTCCTTCTGGCAGCCATCCCGCAATAAAACAAACAGCACGTACTGATAACCAACATATATATGTGCCACACGCTGCAGTATATAATTCATGTATGTTGGGCAACTGAGATGGTTCTGGGGTAGATGGTAGTAATGCTGGCCAAAATGACATGGCTAAACGACCCAACCATACAGGTATTGTGATGATTGACAAACTAATTACGACTACAGATAGAGCTACTAGGACGAGTAAGGCGATCAGACGTATAGCAAAATTAGTGGGTCGAGTGTAAGGTCGAAAACCTACAGGTCCACCACGTCTTAACAACCCCTCGTGAGCTGCTCCCAAATCAGCTGCAGGTGGATGTATGGGCGCCACAACGGGAGGTAGTTCTTCCCCATCACCAAGTAGATATGACTTTATTCCAAGCAAATGTGAGACAACAAGACACCAGAAACGAATGCCCATTTTCAGCCAGTTGCGAGTGTGTGTTTGTTCCAGTAGGGCTGGTAATACAACCTGGAGAAGTAATAGCTCCATGGACAATTCATTAACAGAATCGCTGTGTAAAGTTACATTATATGGCAAAAATGTTGGCCAAATAAATTTCAGAATTCGTATTGGCAGCCATACAACAAGAAATACAGCTGTACCAAATATCATAGCTGAAGCAATGAGTCTTCGCCCATGTTGCAACATGCCTTGTTGTATTAGTTCCTAAAAAAAATTAAATACATGAGCATTGAGTAATTGTTTAATGTTTACATGTTTATAATACTTGAATAGGACTAAAATCTGGATCGTTTAGATTTCGCAAGAACCATAATACACCAGGTCGGACAACTTCTCGAAGGAGTAGTACAAATGAAGCAAAATAATACACATACACCATTCCAACCAGCCAATGGATGAACATGGAGGTACCAGGAGCCAAACGGAAACTTGCTAGCCTATCTTTGAAACTCGTGTCAAACATTGACAACGAACATATGTCCAACCACCAGCCGCATACTAAAGGCAGTACACCAATTTCAACAACTGATAACAAGGATACCTAATAAAAACAAACAAATAAAATATAAAATCAATAAACAAATATTTAAACGTGTTCAAATAACTGAAAAGTAGTTTAGTTTACTCACTTTTACAACAATATAGCTAAGTCCAATTATACGTTTGGATCGTCTAAATCCTATAATAGTCGCAAAGGTGTGCATGATCAACAAACACATACCAATGAGACAGTATCCGCAAAGTGTGGTGACCAAACCTTCAAAATGTGAAGCAGCTACCTTATCTTGTAAAGCCATCGCAGTAATTGCCAGATTACCCATTTGGTATGGACAAAATGCAAACACCAATATAAATAATGCATTCATAGAGACCACCCAAAACACATGTTCTAAAAACACCAATGAGCCATCTAATCCTAAAAGGCGTTCCCAAGTCAAATCTTCAGCAGCCCGATCTCCCCAATCTATTGGATTCCAATGTCCTTCATCTACTTGATTTCCATTTTCTTGACGAAGTTCTCCTTCAATCTATTAAGAATAATGTTAATATATAGCCATTTATATTTACCCCAAGATATCTTACCTCTTCTACAAGATTTTCTTCAGGAATGGGAGGTAACAGTACATTAAGCTGTTGTTGGTTATTAGGTTCATCTCTTTCTAACCAATCTGGACCACCACCATGTAATATTTGTTCACGTAGCCAAATTAATCCAATAAATGCAAACAATGTGCAAGTTACAACAAAACAGCCATGAAATATATCCCCAGAAATGTTCTTTGATGACCACATATCAAGAGGCAATGACATCACCTATTTTTTTTTTTAAATATTAGTAAAATAAAATACAGTTAATTTAATTTGATAAGTAAATCTATAAAATCACGTACAGCATCAAAAGAACCATTAAACAGGCTTCGGTAAATCCTACATGCTGTAAAAGGTACAACGCATAGCCAAGCCAGTCCAACCAAAGTAAAATGCAACCAATATTTTATTCCAGTTAAAACACTTGAAGTGATACCAGCAGCGACATCTTTAATAGGTAATCGTCGAGGCATGTCTGGGGCATAGATGGGGGTGAATGAAAATCGATAGCTACAAAGCTCACAATACTCTTTACGACTGTAACGCATCCATTGTACCAAGCACTCTTGATGAATATACTTAATGCTGCCTGTACATATGCAAGGATGAAACAATGGCCGTTCTGGCATGCCTTCCGATCGGCACACCCTGCATATGTCCGCTCCTTGAGAAGGGTCGTCCATATTGTCCATCTTGCAGTAGCAGATGGAATGCTATTCTATGAATCTAAAATGGAATAAAAAAAACAAATAATGACTAAATGTTACTAGTAATTTTATAACTAAAATAAACTAATATTATATAATACCTAAATGATACTGAATAATGTTATCAGTACTTTTTTTTAACCAACAATTTTTAGATGGGTAATACATACACTAATCCCAATCATAATAAAGTAAAATAAACTGATAAAAACAAAAAAAACAATTAGTTAATTATGAAGACTATCAAAGAAGAAATCATTACAAAAAACGTATTATTATTATCTTGTAAATTAGCTATAAACTATGTTATTATATGAAGATAGATACAATTCTTTAAGAATTTCTGATAAATTAAGCAGTTTAAAACTGAGACAAAATAATAAATTAATACATATAAATAAATTGATATACATACCATTTATTGTCATAGAGGTAATGTAACAAAATATAAGTATTTAGGTAAAAAGAATTTTTATTACTGCCAAGAATATTTGCTAACATGTACATATTTTTTTCTTCTATCACAGTAAACTTAGAAAAAATAAATACTCCATCAAAGCCAACAGACTTTAATACTTGTATAAATTATAAAGACTAACTTTGAGAAACCAATTCTTAAAAAGAACAGAAGAGTTGTAGATTTAGAGAAAAAAAAAAGAAAGTTATTAGAGATAGTTACTAAAACAAAAAATAAATATACATATTATACCCATTACCAACCAGTACAAAGTATTCAAAAATATGGTAAATAATATTTTAAAAATGTAAGTTAATTTAATTGTTTTTGTTTACGTAATTATGGTTAAGTAACATAGGATGAAGTTGGAAGAAAGTCACAACTAGTATAAGTAACTTATATAGATAAATGTATATAAAACCTAAGTATTTATGTAAGGTAGGTGTCAACATAAAATATATACTTATGTAATGTTATTCAACAACAACATATTGTTTAATAATAGTGTTAAAAAATGAATTATTATTTATAATATTCTTTTAAAAAAATAAATAAAATGCTTATTTCACAGTTTTTTCTATTGCATATAAATCCTAGCCTTATTTATTACATAACTAACATAATTAATAACGATATTAATATTCTTCAGTAATGACAATATTTTAAAACACACTAAGAGGCATTAGATTATTGGTAGGCAAGTTACTGATTAGTCATTTTCTATCACTTAAATATTGTTGCATATAGATGACTATTATTTAATATTGATATTTCAAGGAGTTTCATAAATATAATTCATATACCTAAATGAAAAAAATTTGTATTAATAAACCATATAGTTTTTAGGAATTCTCTTGATTAAGTAACATGTTAAATCAACAGGTGATAGATACAAACTTATTAAGGTTGGGTAAGTACTCAACAAACATAAAATTATCCAAGTCTTAAATTATCGTAAAATCTTATAATATTGAAAAAACTATTTTACATTCAATATTATTTAATACTGTTATGCAGTTATATCCCATTTGAACATTTTTATAAATAAGTAGCTGCCCGACCTTCCTCCGGAAGAAATTATTTTTTTATAATTTAATTTAAAATCATATGACTATTTTTTGGCTATACAAATAGTATAATATAATTGCATATTGTAGTTATTGTTATTGCTAATTTCTGAAAATTGTATATCCTACATTTTGAATTCCAACCACTTGAGTGGTAAATTTTATTCTTTTTATTATAGAATAGAGATAAGGTAGAAAAAATGTAACAATAAATTATTTGTTCAATGAATAATATATATTTCAAATGGAAAAATGCAAGTGCAAACAAATAAATAAATAATTAATAATAATAATAATAATAATAATAATAACAAAAATAATAAATAAACAAACAAACTGGTTTCCTTCGTCTCCAAAATCAAGTTAGATTCTTACATATATTATAGATTAAATTACAGTAAGTAAATAATAAGTTTGTTTTTGATACCAAGGAAATTAGTACATATAATTCTAGAACCAAGCAATTTTTAAAATTTTTTTTAAATTATGTGAATGTAGTTTGTGATGAAAAAACTAGGGCTTTGCACCCAAACATAACCCGAAACCCAAATTTCCATTTGGGTTTACCGGAAACCAAAATTATTGAAAATTAAGTGGCATATCAACTTGTATGTATTTTTTGCAACTAACGCAACTAAGAGGATAAGAAGATAGTAGTCTAAATTTGTAATGGATAACTCAATTTTTTTTTTTGTAACTAACAATAATTAATTAAAAATTAAAAAAACCTTGATGCTAGATGATTGTTTTATTTTATTTCACAATATTCAAAAATAGACTATAGTAATTGTGTTGTAAAACATTCTTAATCAAAAATAAATATAACGAAAATATACTTAATTAAAAATTAAAATAATATGTAAGCTAGAACTTTCTTCTGTTGAAAAAGGACTGAGTAAGTACTAGGTAATAAGTAATAAACTAATAACTAATAAGTATTAATATTTAATTTGTATTTTTTAATCTTTTTCATTATGTTTACTTTAAATATAAAATTAGATAGGTAACTATATCAAATTTGCATTGAAAATCTCATGTTAATTGATATACAACATGGGTTTTTATTTTAACACCCGAATTAACCATAATTAACCCGAATAAATTTTCATTTAACCGTAACCAGAAAAGTGTATTAACCCGTAACACCCGAATTCAATAACCAGAAATTTCTTTCAACACCCAAAACCCGAAAAAATGATTCCGGTGCAAAGCCCTGAAAAAACCTATGGTGCCATCAGAATTTCTGGGTCGGACTTAGTTTTGAAGTTACAGCAGATTTATTATGTTGATTTCGTGAAATTGAAATATTGAATGTGTTTTTTTGTTAATGTGTTTTAAAACAAAATTGTTAAAAGCACATATACACCCGGCTTGGTCACTCGATCTGGGCTCTACATATTATTGTTATATTAATGTTCCCATACATCCTTAATTATGCTCAAGATAACAAACTCATATTTTATGTAACAATTCAAATTGTTTATATATAATTGAAAATTATTTAATCAGTAATAAATAACAATAGGTATTAATTTTGTTTATAGATATAAATTATAATCAAGTACAATACAAACATTTATTTATCTTAGACAATGTATCATAATATTGATTTATATGTCCTTATTTGTATCATTATTTATTTTCTAGATTAAAGTCAAGATTAAAGTAATCTAGAAAATATTCTTTAAAACAACAGTCGTGGGTATTAATTTATAATGAATTCCTACCTACGACTTACTAGAGGAAAATAATTGAAAACATGACAACACTACA
>NC_042495.1:39019986-39047415 GCF_005508785.2 Acyrthosiphon pisum | reverse complement strand
TGAAAAAACAAACACGGCTCAAAATTCGACAACTTTAGCGGAACGCAGTTACGACCCCCCCCCCCTCCAACATACCAAAAACAACATAGAAACAGGATAATCGAAGTCTGTCCAAATATCAAATCATAAATCTAGGGCCTGGGCCCTACGACTTCAGAAACTAACATACGGAGGTAGGTACTTACTTGTTTACAAGCTTCGCCACTCGGGCCGGCGAGAAGACGTCTAACGACGACGTAACGCCGTCACTCATATCCCGCGGAGACACCGTCGGAAGTCGCGGAGTGCGGCCCCGCGGTTGAAAGTACGGAAGCGTTTCCGGACAACGGTGGACGACGGAAACAAGAGCAAAAAAAGAAGAAAACAGAAATAAAAATCTCGAAAACAACTACGACAGAATCATCTGCATCTGCTGCGCACCACTACTGCTCGTATTTTCGGATCAATAAATTTATAGTATTTACTACCAACGTTATCAAGAACGTCACACGGACAGGACGGGTTGGGACGGACACCGCTTACCTGGTATAGGTATATAACAGTGGCCGTGGTGGGTCGCAGCTGACAGTTGTAGCGTCATAGAACATTATAATATTATTCTGTAGTGGTAATTTGCTAGGCGCTAGCATAGAATATAGATAAATATAATAATGTCGAGAGGCCGCCGCAGATGAACTTTAACGATTGGAACTGCATCGGGACAATTTATTAAACTCGTATATAGTTCAATAGTAATTATATTGTTCTATGGACTATGATAATATTATGATCTTGGCATGGTTGGTAGGGAAAGTAATAATCGTGGTATACGAGTAAAAATGTTGGTGCTGATTGCGCGGCTCTTATCTATCTAGTCGTCACGCTCGTAAATTGATAATAATGGTGATAGTGTTCGACTTCGTTACGTGCATAATAATATTTTTTATCTGTTTATACTTACTACCTATAATCACAAGTCATAACTTTGTACAAATTGTACATCAGAAAGACTAACCAGTCTGACCTTTGTTTTCTCTCCAATTCGAACCTATCGCTATTTCCGCGTTCCGTTTGCTCACATTAAATCTGGTCGCCGTACTCACTAATTTCGCACGCTACCGCCATAACGTCCAGATCTACGGCAACGATGGCGTCCAATCTGTTGAAAAATATTGTCAAATTGGATACCCGAGTGTCCGTGTCGCAAAACGTTTGCCGTGAGTATGAGACGATAACTCTGGTCAATAAAAAATAATTACAACTGTCAATATGATTTGTAAACGTCGATTTGTTGGACTGTTTGTTGTAGTACCGATCAGATGTCTGTCGACAGCGTCTCCACGGGTGAAGGACAAGACCGGCAAAAATATAGTGTTTGTTGATGGAGTGCGTACTCCGTTCTTATTATCGGGCACCGACTACGCTTCTTTAATGCCTCATCAATTGGCTAAAGAAGCTCTAATGTAAGTTGGTTTGACATTTTTCATTTTAATTTCAATCAAATTATATGTTATTGTTTAAATAGTATTAGGTAGTAGTTCTACTAGCAGCAATGTATGTAATAATAATATATATTTCAAATTGAAATCAAAACATTTGATTATTTTACTTTAAACAAGCTTTTAGGTTTTTATTTAGGTCAGGTCAACCATAAATACAAGTACATTTAGTACTTCAATAACCATTTTTGTTTTTATAAATCTTAAATAGCTATAAAGAGTGTTATTATCCGAAGAATCATCATAACTCTAGAGCATTTTCTATTAATTTTAATTGTATAGGTAGGTTCTTATATAAATATGAGCTCAAGGATATTAAGCATTATATTTTCATGCTTTTATATAATGTTAACTGTTCTATAATTTATAAAATTTTGATTTAGTTAAGTTTATACAATTTAATTTTATGATACCTAGATATCATGCTTATTCTTGTAATTATGGTTAGTAGATTTTTTTTTATACATCAGGAAGTAAAATTTACTGAAGGTCAAGGTATTTTTATTGGGTAACAAACTTTATAACTGGCATGTATACACGATATCTTTTAACTTTAAGCTTTCTTCATGACTATAAGTTAGATTTATAAACAGTTTAACAGTACCTATCTAACGTAATTTGTTTTTCAATAAATCATTGGAGATATTTTGATTTTAATTATATTAATAAATTAAATAAAACATTAACATGTTTTGTTGCAATATTAATCTAGGGATATCTGAAAAATATTTAGAATTTTTAAAATATTGTATTGTTTCAATATTCTTATTAAGTATTTTAATGATTATAATTTTTAAGATAAGATATGAATACAATGCTCTGCCAAGTAAACATATTTTAATATTTACAATACCTGTTCTGGGTTTTTTTTTTCAAATCAAATTATTTGGATTAAATTGTTATAAATATCATAAAACATAATTACAGAAGTAGAGCTAGGGACTTATTAGTTAGTACCCTAATAACCTCTAAATGTGTATGCATATAAATACCAGTGGTGGTCAAATAGTTTTGTTATAGGGGGGTGGGGGGGGGATGTTGCTGATTTTTTAACATACCCTGTTAGATTATTAAAAATATAATTTATTGTTAATGTTTTATACTTATATATAAGTTACTTTAATTATTGAAAAAAATCATGGGATCTATTTGTTTGTTTCAATAAACCTATTAAAGTAAATAAAAGAGTTTAAATTAATTTATTTTATTTTAAATTAGTGGTTTAATGAGGAAAACAAACGTACCTCGTGAAGTAGTTGATTACATTGTTTACGGTACAGTAATACAAGAAGTAAAAACTAGCAATATTGGACGAGAAGCTGCCCTTGCTGCTGGATTCCCAAACTCAGTCCCAGCTCACACTGTTACAATGGCATGTATCAGTTCAAATCAAGGTATTACAACTGGTATTGGACTGATTGCTGCTGGTGCATACGATGTAATTGTAGCTGGTGGTGTTGAATTCATGTCTGATGTTCCAATTAGGCATTCTCGTAAAATGAGAAGTCTACTTTTGAGGGCAAACAAAGCCAAGACGCCATTAGACAAATTGAAACTTCTCTCAACATTTAGACCAGATTTTTTACTCCCGGAGGCATGTTAATAATCCTTTGTATTCAAAATTAAAGCTAACATAGTTTATATGCATTTAGTTGCCTGCTGTCGCTGAATTTAGCTCTGGTGAAACCATGGGCTTCTCTGCAGATAGATTGGCTGCTTCATTTAAAGTCTCTCGAGAAGAACAAGATCAATATGCTGTGAGATCGCACACTATGGCTAAAGAAGCCCAAGACAATGGATATTTGACTGATATAGTACCTTTCAGATGTATGCATTATATTATTATTTTTTGTTTTAATTATTATAATTATTTATTTTGTTTAGTACCAAATTCATCCAAAGTAATTGAAAAAGATAATGGAATTAGAGTCTCACCTATTGACAAATTAGCAAAATTGAAAGCAGCTTTTGTTAAACCACATGGTACAGTAACTGCTGCAAATTCATCATTTTTGGTACGTTGAACATTCAATATAATAACAAATTTAGAACATTTTATTATAAAATATATATAATCAATGCATTTTATTTTAATTATACATACCTAAGTATGTGTGTTACCATGGAAAATTATGTTCTATGGTACAGTGAGATCCATTTAATGTGATGACATTAGTTTAGGCCATTTTGATTCTATTAAGCAGTTGATTCCATAAAAATTTTTTTTTGTACTATAATATTTGGTTTGGAATTTTCATTTTTGGATCCAATAAACGATTGATTCAATAAACCAGTTATCATATTAAATGGAACTCGCTGTATTACCTAATTTTATATTAAAATAAAAAAAAGTTTTCTTTGTAAAATATAAGTAAATGTCAAGTACTTATATTACATAAGATTATTATATATATTTTTACTCCTTAGACTGATGGTGCATCAGCTTGTCTCATAATGACTGAAGAAAAGGCCAAGCAATTAGGCCTTAAACCTAAGCTTTACTTAAGAGATTTTACTTATGTAGCTCAAGATCCCATTGATCAATTGTTGCTTGGACCAACATATGCAACACCCAAAGTATTAGAGAAAGCAGGTCTGAGTGTCAATGATATTGATGTGTGGGAAGTACATGAAGCTTTTGCTGTAAGTATTAACAATAAAAATGTTTGGTGCATTAATTTATTTTTTATTTTATTTGTTGCTGTATGTCAGGGACAAATTTTAGCAAATCTTAAAGCTATGGACAGTGACTGGTTTGCCCAGAAATACATGAACAGGAAAAGCAAAGTTGGAATACCAGACTTGTCTAAATGGAACAAATGGGGAGGATCGTTGAGTATTGGTCATCCTTTTGCTGCAACTGGTAAATTTTTTTTAAATTCTTATTTTGGTAAATAATTTTTTTACTTATAAATTTTTATTATTATTTACAGGAGTACGCTTGACGGTGCACACTGCAAACAGGTTAGTGAGGGAAGATGGTCAATTTGGTTTGATTGCCGCTTGTGCTGCTGGTGGACAGGTAATTCAAATCTATTTTCAGTTTAGGTACCTACTAAACTAATTTCAATGGCATAATATTATTATGCATATCAATAGTGCATAATAGTATAATACATGTTCAAACAATTATTTAGTGAGAATTATATATATTTTTTTATGATGTGTTTTAGGGAGTTGGCATGATTGTTGAAAGACATCCAGATGCCACCGCTTTGTAAATGGCAATTTACACCTTGAATCGTGTGCAAGTTGTATGTGGTGAACTGGGAATAACATAAACTTAAATTAATTGATCATGAATATTTTAAAGTTCATTTATTAATAACTGTTATTATTCCACTTGGTCCTTTTTTAATGTTATGCTTTTTTTTTTTATTTCAGTCTTAAGGACATATCCCATAATAGATAGTATTTAATTTATTATTTACCTATTTGTAATTTATTTTTGTTCAACAAATTTAATATATTTTAAATTTTTAACAATTCTATTTTACAAAATTGTTATACTTGCTTAATTCAAAATTGTTGAGAATAAAGTTTATTTTTATGATAATATATATTTTTCCTTATTATCCTGTAACTCGTTAGGTAGAAAACCTTTTAAGGTTATTTGTATAAACTTCCTATACATGCCTATTGCCTATAATACTGTAGCTACAAACAAACTTTATTAATTTAATTGATAACATCATTGACATTAATTATAAATACAAAGAGTAGTACCTATCAGAGCTATTGCGTATTGGATAAAATTTGGTAAACAATGTGAAAAAATTAAATTATAATGAAATGTATTTATAATATAATAGATATTATCTTGAGCAAAACAAAAAAATACATACAGGTGTTATAAAATATAAGAAAAACAATTTTAACAGTGAAATGACTGTTTATATAAATAAATTATATTAATTATAAAATTATGTTATTAAATGTGTAATTATATAAAAAAATAGTGATATTTTGACCGAATGTTTATACTAATATTGTCAAAATATTTAAACTCTTTTTGAGCTATTTATATAGGCATAAGAAAATTTCATTCATTCGAAAAACTTGAAAATGTAATACAAAATTCCTCATAAATTATTATTAGTGGAAAATAAAAAAAAGTTGAGCGTAAATTCACAAAAAAAATTGTATAAACATCTCAAATTGAAAATTGGACAAAATTCGTCAAAATCACTAAAATTTTCAAATTATTTGAGTAAGAAATTCCAAAAAAAAATATGCTATGTATATTTAAGATTTTAAATTTGTATACAAGATTGAAGATTCTCCATAAGTTTTCCTACATTTAACATGAGAATTAATTATAGCATAATATTAATATAGTGGGTCAATTTATAATATTTTATTTATTACTAGCTGACTCGGCAATGCTTTGCTATTGCTAGGTTTTTGTGATTGTTCAACAACTTTTTATCAATTTTGTGAATAATATATATATATATAGAATATAAATTCTTATTTATGTGTGTGAAATATAAATACAAAATTTGTAATAATGAGAATAATTGTGTTATATTTATATTGTACCAGTAAAATCGTAATATTAATTATTATTTTTGTTATTATTTTTATAATGGTCTCGCGCGCATGTTGACCGTCCGACCGACACGGCGCAGCTGGTAACGGGTCGCCGCGGCCGAACGCGTTATTCAAACTCATCTTTGCGGTCTCGTTACATTTATTTCATTGCTATTATACATATATTATAATAATTACAAAATGAAGATTTATAATAAAGGTATACATATATATATATTTATATCTTAATTCGTGGTTACGATATGTGACATACATAAATACGCGATAAAATAAATTGATATTATATTATCATCATATTATCCAATATAACGTAATATAATATTATAATAATTTTATATTCATTACGATTTCTCAAGTACCCAGCCATTTTCTTATTTTGTTGTTATTCAAAAATGAATAACCAAAGACACTTAAAATGTATAATGTATATTATATGTTTATTTTATTTTATCAATTCCTATACTTGATACAATTTTCAAAATATCTTGACTGTTTTCGAACTGTTTATGGACATTTTCAATTTTCAATTTTTTTAGTTATTTTTTGATTTTTCTATAAATGTTAATACAATTTTATTTCTAAGTCAAAAAGCGCGATAATTTAATTAAAGGCTCCTGATATAGGTATGTTACAATAGCAGTTGAACAATTTTAAAAATACAAGGTCACACATTTTTTTAATACCTAAGTACCTATTTAAAATTTGAATTTTGACAACATTTAACAAAAACAAGGTTCCGCCTAGTTAAGGTGTTTAAGGAATTACCTACTAAGTAGGTTATTCTGTAACCAAAATACCTAAAAAATATAAACACAGTTTTTTTTTATAGTTACGTCATGTTCAAATTTTCATGAAATTACATAATAAATAGCCAAGAATAACGATTTTAGTTATTTTGTTGAAATTTTATAATATTAATTAAGTATGAAATAAACGCACAAATGCCGTAAATTAATCATTGATTTTATATAGGAACTTATGTCACGTTAATTTTAGCACTTCCATTAAAATAATATAATAAATATTATATTATTTAGCCACATGCGCAATGATGACCTTTAAAGCAATTCCGCGTAATTAATTTTAACGACTGTTTTAAAAAAATTAAATTCATTGACGACAAATACGATTTTATTTTAAATATTTGTACTAATAAGCCGCTAGGTACTTAGGTACCTACTAATTTTAATCAAAATTAAATACTAACAAATATAGGTACCTTATATGACCATTGACCTGCTATTTAATTTTCTGATAAATTAGCCGGCACAGAAGATGCAGTATAGGTACCGTTTAAATTAGTGATAAATTCAACAGCAGTTAACATGTACTTATACGATTTGCGGTCTAAGAAAATCGCGGCGCAATAGACGAACACCGATTATGACTTTGTCTCGCACAGTACGCACACTACGATATTATGATGTAAAAAAATATTAAATACCTATTAATATATTATAGATATTATTATGATGTATGATATTAAATTTAAGATTAGGTACGTGGAATCAACAGGTACTAATATGGATAGCGTCCGGCAGAATCAACAGCCTTACCATTCGCTACAAAATCAGCGAAATCGATAAGTGCCCTAAATACAACGTCCGTACGAGTGCGTAAATAACATGGTTTATTATTACGTGTCGTGTATAGATAGTACGTATAATATTGCGCCGTGACTTGGGTATAGGGTTTGAATGAAAGACATTCAAACGGTAATAACAAATCGATCATACAATGAATGGTATATTATAATAGGTGCCTACAGTATAATCCGCGGGAACTATTTGCATATATGATATATTACATCTATAGACGCACATAATCTTAATAATTTAATACCAGATTAAGTGATTTAACATTCAATTATAAATCACTGGATAATTTCGTGTTACCTCGTGCATAGGTATAGAGTATATACTCTATGTACATAGGTAAGGTTTGAGCTGTGTGCTGGTCTGAGTATTATTATTATTCTTCACACGACTGCAGAATATCAAACAAATTCCCAACAACGCTTCGCTATTTATTAGCTTTGCCAAACCTCGACGAATTATCAGACCAAATGACACGGAGAATAATTCGAATTTTATATTATTAAACTATTCATATAGACGTCGGCTATCTAGTATACCTATATTGTATCTTTGAAAAAATAATCCAATCGGAAAATTAATGGATTAAACGGGATACCTTAATACCTGTATACAAATATATCGAGTTAAATTGTAATCAATTATTAGCCAATTGGAAAAACTAAATGTCTTAAAATTATATATGTATATACGTCCATAGATTTACGACTATAGCTATACATAAAGTAATATAAACGGAATCTTGATTAAAACTGCAGTAATTACACAATTATAGTATAATCTATTCATTTAAACAGTTAGGTACCTGGTACCCGCAACTGTAGTATTAGGTGGATAGGTACTTGCTGTATATTATATTATTATTATTTATTTGTAACAACGCCACGACGGTTCGCGATTATATTTTAAAACGCGTATGATATACCTATATTAAGTATATAGTAATATTTAGGTACCATATACGTATACCGTGACCAGATAAAAAAAGTTAAACATATAACTACCATTTTGAACTAATATAACTTAATATATTTTATATATTTGTTGTATATTAGTAGGTATACAATAGCTAAATGTATTGTATTAAATTAAATAATTTTTGCAGAGTTGGATAATGGTTACTTAATTGCGGACTGCAGAGTGTGAAATATAATCAGTTATAAAACATTATATAGGTATAGTTATAATCAGTGGCGTACATTCAAATTTGCTCTGGGGGGGGGGGAGTTCAACAAAAATAACCAACACTAAAACCTTCTCTTTAAAACTACCCATTTTCCTAACAATCACAGGTTACAATAGGGGGTCATTGTATAATGGGTTGTATTAGACTTGAATTCAATGATAAAATATCATTGTATAAGAAAAATGATTTTGAGCGAGGACGGTTTGTCACTCTGGATATTTTATATTGTTATTAATTATTTTATCATGTAAGTTGAATTAATATTATAATATTATAATTTTTTATTCGTTTCTATGGTGATAAACAAAGCGTTAGAAATTAAAATCCCATTTTTAGCGTTTTTTCGTAATTTTTCGGTGGTTTTTCCCGTGGCATTAAATAACTATTGAGAAAATCAGAAAATAACCTCTCTAAAGTACCATCTTGATCCAATTTGCTAAAAGATAAGGTACTATATGTTGAAATCGAAGCACTCCTTCTGGAAGAAATTTTGTATACAGGAACAGGATATATATAAAAAAAAAATAAACACCATTATAAAAACAATAGCTTCCTCGCCCCCGCTCAGAATCTAAAATAGGTAGTAGATAAGAAAATCCATTTTATATGACATTGTCGACGTGCGCCGAGTCGGTGGCAGTCAGCAATGGAGATGTTGGTATTGTGTTTTAATGTTTTAATGTTTTTCTAACTTTTCATAATAACTTCTATTTTCATGAAATAATTACAATTTAACATGAACTGACTGTGTACGATCAAATGTCTATTTTGATTGATATACGGCACCCACAATTTCGTTATGAAATCTTTTTTCGTTGTCGGTAAAGTATAGTGTTATACTCAATAGTCAAATTATTTTAACATTATATGTTTGTGTATACACGGATGATTAATAATAAGAAATTCATCAATAATATCACAATTTTTTTTTTGGTCCTGGGGGGGGGGGGTGATCCGGGACCCCCCCGTATGTACGCCACTGGTTATAATAACATCAGTTATAAAACAAAAATCATATAACTGTATAAGATAGTATTAACTTTTGATCGTAAGTAATATCATAACTTTATACATATTCATAAGCATTACACAACTGAAAAGATACATACGTAACGTATTAGTTGAAACACTAAAACTATGTGATATACTGATGTAACAATAATTTAATAAAATATAATATTCATCGTATGAAAGGATTATGATCGACTTGATTAAATATATATTATTATTATGTATTTGTTTGATTGTTTCTTACGACTTAGGTACATAAATAAGTAGGTATGCACTTAGCACTGGTTTTTAGAAATGTATAATAATGCAATTATTGTGAATTCGCACAAGTATAATTTATATTTTATAGTACCTACCTATATAAGTATAAATGTATTATTTACTTTTAGCTCAAACTTAACAAACCTATAAGAAACATTTTTTAATTTTTGACTGCATTATACAATCGTCAACTACAATTAAATTGGTATAATAGGTATAATAGTTGGACCTAATATAGTAGGAATTATATGCAAGTCGCGAACGTGTGCGGCTATACATATCTGAAACGAGATATAGTTCAATTATAATCGAAAATATACTTTATACCAAAATATAATTGTCAAGATTTGCTATTTAACCAAATTTTTTTTTTAAGAAAAAAAATGAACCGAATGGTTGAGTGGTTGAATTGTGTGATAAGTCATCCGTAAACCCACAGACGTGCGACGTGCACTCAGATGAATCAATTCTTTCAGTTTCATATTATTATAAAATATAACGAGTTACTGATAATCGCTTCTCTGTAAGTGTATGAATTCAATCCAGGTTAAGAGTGTTGAGACAACATATTATTATAATCGAATTTTAATGGGGTTATCGCAGTAAACGTTTTTGCCTCTTTTGTAATAATTGATCCTATATATTATAATATATATTTGCATGGGAATGTAAATGATATTATTTTGGAGTATGAAAGACTTACGAAAACATACCAGTAACTATTGGTTGGTTATACATTTTTAATAATTATATTATTATGTTATTATTTGTATTGTTTAACACTATATATTATGTTATAAGAATAGCTATATTATTATTGTTAAAAGCATAACTATCTTAATTAGCTATTTTTTTTATATTATATCCAGTAGATATAAGAATATTAGTTAATATATAATTGTTAATTGAACAATAAATTGTTTTATTTTAGTTACTTAAACTCACTACTCTCACAAGTAAGCTTTGCTTATAGAGAGTAGGTATCAAAAAAAAAAAATGTATGTAAATGCTTTGTATATATATATATATATATATGTATAGTTGAATAAAATAAAATACTAAATAAAAAAAAATATTAATATAGTCTGGTAGTATAATTTAGGATTTAAACAATATTTTAATGATAATATTGTAAAAACAATCCCATTTAAATTTATTAGATACATTAAAAGTACAAATACAGGCGAATAGTGATATTTAACGTATTTACGTATCTATATATCGGTTTATTTCCGTCGTTTTTATTTTATTTAAATAATATAATTTTTAGTACTCGCATTGTTATTAAATTTTATTTTGTTTGTATAAAAACAATTTGCACAATCGCTACATGTAAGGTGGTATGGGTGGTACAGCTGGTATTAAAAAAAATAATAGGTTGGTAACTTATATTAATTTATTTGGTTATGTTAGAAAATTCGTGTCATAAATAAAAAAAAATATATATACAAAATAAAATAATATATTATTGTTGTTATCGATGTGACGATGTGTAAATTATTATTATTGATTATTGTGTGTTAACATACTTATTATTTTGCCACGTTGTGTGAACTGAGCTCAATATTAATAATCAAAAAGGTATATTGACGACGAGGACTTCATCTCAATCGTATTCCTGTCCTTTGATTATATTGACCAGGTAGGTGTATCATATATTTATTGCATTGCATTGTCGCGATGGCTGATGAGTTTGCCTGCTGACGTGGTCGAGAATCCGTTAATGTGCAGTGATACATAGGTACAACAACAGTATAATATGGTATTGGTATAGGATATTGAACAGTAAATCGGATGCTCGCAATACAACGAGAGTGTAGGAAAACGAAAAAAACCAACATTTCTCTAAGATTAACCTTGTTTCCGGTGGAATTCATTGAGGTGTATCTGCAAATACATCAAATGTAATAATCGATTGCAGCTCAACCATACATATATTATACTGTTTATGTATCATAGGTAGGTATAGATACATATTTTATACCTTAGGTACTACAGGTTACAGCAATACCTACATAAATAAACATAATAATATATATATTAAGGAATCGATTGTATTAAATACAACAACGCGTGTAAATGTTGTTAAATATAATATAGATATGATATATTTAATGTAACCTAAGTATACCTATGTTATTAGTTTGCTCGAATTACTATTTACTATTATGTTCCCGTGGAAAATTTCTCCAATTTTGTGGACATAAACGATGACGACGTGATGACCGCGAGAAGTTTTCGCAAACGTCATCGACAGACCTACATATAGTGGGAAAACCATCGGAGTTAACACGAAAAACGTGTCGAAAATATCGACGCCAAGGAAACATACCTCCTCGTTTTATATATATATTATAAAATATATAGTATATACTACTGATTTCATCAGTTTCATCGGGGATAACCAGCGCAATAAACAGAGCCGAATTAAGTATGTATACCTAGGTACCGAATAAGTACTATGCGGGTGGTGCAATGTGTCAGATGGTCCTAACTTATTTTAACTTTTAATTAATAATCAAGTAAAATTGAAAAATATTATACCAGTTAAGTAAATAATTATTAAAAAATGAAGTTCAGTAGTCGTTGTAACTGTCAAATTTTATATCCTTTTCGTCCATACATAATTCTATAATATCTCTAGCTTTTTCATATTTTGCAAAATGTCGAATAAAATTCCGAAGTCTAGAGATTGCACACATTTGCTTGCAATGCTTATTAATTAGCACAAGCTGTTGCTGATTATATTGTGAAAATTAAGATCTTAATACATTTTTTAGTAGTTTTTATTGATAATAAGATCATTTACTTCTTAGTGCAGTTAGTTGCTATACAAAAGAGGAAGATACCTACAAACGGTAATTACCATTTGACATTTGGAGAATTCTCAGTTAAATCAGTAAATACTTTACCTATATATGTTTAGTAAAATATTCTCCATTTTATTTTCGTTAGGTACTAAAAATTAATAATAATGACGTTGAATTAATAGGTAATTATTAAATTCATTACTTAAAACTTCAGGAAAATATTTTGGATACCTTTTTGAACTAATTGTTATAATATATTATATATATATATATACCTGGTATACCTATTATATTAATATCTATAGGTATTATGTTATTATATTATTATTATTATCAAAAAATATAGTGCAAGAAGAAAGTAAGAAACCGAATTACAGGTGAAATGCCGATTAAGCGACTATAAAGATATACGTGCCGACAAAATACCTATACAACTATATAGTACGTACCTACCTAGTACAGTAGCTGTGTCTATAACTATCTTAAGTATAAAATATCATATACACGACGCGCGTACATCGTCTTGTCGTGCTTACCATGTATAGTGAGGCGCTTTTGTATGTACCTATACGAATACTGTTCGATTTATTCCATCGGGTATATTGTAGTCCGTCGATTATATTATATTATTATTATTTTTTACCATTGAAATATTGAATCACGATTGGTGTGTCCTATATATTATATTATTTGTACCTATATAGTAGTCCACCGAACAGGTGACATTGCAGGCCATAGCCATAGGTACCTTGTTGAATGTGTGTGTAATAAATCATAATATTATTATTATCATCATCATCGGGCGCAATCGAAAAATAACAGCGAAACTCTATTTGGTGAGAGGACTAAGTAGGTTGTCGCGAATCGATCGCCGATTGTGTACGTATCTGTCTTAAATATACACAATAGAAATATCGCGTCCGTACTCCGTGCCACTAAAACTCAACGCACATTACAGACTGTTAGCACATTTTACTATTTTAGACGAACGCGTGTAGCAATATAGTACTACCACTCATGAATCGCATACATTATTTTGATGCAATCTCCATAGGCGGAAATTAGCCATAATTTTAGAGGGGGCTCATATTTAAAAATACTTTGTTGCATGTCAAATTTGCTCTCTGAGCTTGAAAAACTCATCTTACCTCAATCACCAATACACCATGCACCAAATTTTAGACATCATGTTGGTATCATAGCCAGATGTATGTAATATATTTGTGTGTTACCTATATTATAAGTGTTTGTAAATTATCACTTAAAATAGACAAGAAAGATAGATAGATGAAAGCTTTATTAATCTCAGATTTTTTTTAATTGTTCTTATTTTTATTCACAGCCCTCCAACTATATGTTAATTTAAATTTATTTTGTATATTTTATAATCTACAGTAAAACCACTCTGTATGCGTTTGAGGGGAAGGGGCTAATTTTTCTGTAAACAATAGACGTCTTCATCCAAACACATTTCTACCCATCGTACACAATAAGCCACTAAATATAAGACGCCTTATTGGAAAAATGTGTATTGCATTACTCATCTAAAACGTGCAGACTCGTTTAATGTTAAGACTTAAGATGCATATTAATGTGAAAATAGCAACACAACATATTATATTATAGTTTTTGGTAAGCAATTTTTTTTTTTTACTGTCTTATTTCCTAATTCCTATCACTTACCAATACATCAAACTGTATAGAAACAATTGTTTTTAATTACCAAAAATATTGACTGAATATTATAATTAAATAGATCTTTTAACCGGCTATTCGGGAAAAAAACTTCCGAAAACGCAAAAAGTCACTCGTTGCAATCGCACGACCTTAGCAGATGGCACGCGGACGATTTGACTTAACAACGACAACGGTTTCACGCGATTAAATTTCGACGATGCAGCGATGATAAAATATAATAATATACCCGCGGGCCGCGATCGTTATACCGTTAAATCCACGCTATGCTCGGTATCGTATAATTATCCCGTTGGAAGATCACTGCAGGTCGTCCTCCGCTGCTGCTGAACCATAAACACGATAACCATGCGTAATGTGACGACACGTCTCTCGCAGGTGCGAAACAACAACAACAATAATAATATAACTGTTGAGAGAAGACTGCAAAAGCAGCAGCAGAAGTAGTCAGAAGACAACGTGCTCGCCGGATAAAAGCGATTTCGTCGACACACCTCGCGGTCCGCAGACGGGGCTTAAACGATGCACGCGTAATCGTATAAATCGTATACATCGACTGTATACCCGGTAGTCGGTTACGTACCTATATATATAATATATATAGGCACATTACTTATTATAAAGTTGTCATCTGACGCGCGGCGATAATTTTAGTAATAAAACAGTTTTGAGATAATGCGCGCGCGCTCTGCGGATACGCCTTGCAACAGGATGTCGCGATAATCGCACATAAAACAATATAATATATACCGCTGCTATTCCTTACATAATACACGTGTAATATTTGACGTTTTCATTCGATATACACCATATATATAATATTATATTGTCTGTCGGTGGATCGGAAATATTTTTCGCAAAACGCTGTTATTCCGATATAGCGAATCCATTCGCGACGATAAGGACACGGATCGCTGTTCACTGCGCCCGCGAGTCACAGCTGCTGGCGCGCCAACGGATTCCTGGACGACCGCAATAATATAACAATAAAAAATAATATTACGTTTGACGCATAGGTACCTACTTATGACGAGGACTCGACAACCGTAACTTAACGTACCCACACCGTGCGTGCGTGACTTACCCACAGGTTAGCAGCATAATATAATGCAGGTCGTGCACCTCATCGCGAAGCAGTCGTTGCTACCCCTAAAATTGGATTCCAACATTACTGAAATAGGTCTTACACGAATACTGGGGGGGGGGGGGGTATAGTCAGTGGACAAAGTCCAAGTCGTACGCCCCAAAGAGTGTTTAAGTTTTGTAAGAGTTATTCAGTCTTATGGCACCTCTGAAAATGATTATCAGTTCATAATGGATTCGTATTTGATAAATATAATATAGAACAAAATTAATTTTTCGAATAAAGCGTATTCCTTAATTCTTAATGATGTTATGTTTGTGTATTCAATTTACCATATTCATAGGCGCAACTAGGGACATTTTTCGGGGGGGAGGGGGGGTTATTATTGTATCAGCAGCACAGACCCCGATCATTTATATTTTGAACTAAAATATGATTAAAAACTGGGGGGCTATGGATAAATAGAAAACTTGATTAAGTGTTCCCCCAATTACGCCTACGAGTCCACATTATTATAGGTTACCTATAGTTGTTTATTTACCTTACAAATTATAGTGAAATTAAACATATTTTTAAGATTTTAGTTTTTACTAATATATTATGTAAGTATATATACATATAACCAGCTATAATACACAAATACACTATTGTTATATACCTACTATAGTGTATTTATTATTTATAAACATAAAATTAGTTAAAACTAATTTATACTCAACGGTCAGCAATGTATCATGTTAGTATAGCAGCACAGTAGAAATTGTTTACAAAAGAGGACGACACGTCATTTGATCACTATTTAACAGTAAATCGTAACAGTAAATGATATTATAAATTATAATATTACACCTAATGACCTAACGCCGAGACCAACGTAACTGGTGACTGATTTCGATACTAACCGTTGCATCAAAATCCAAAAAAACGATTCTGAGCGGAGCGCTGAACATAGGTCACATACTCCAAAATCTAGTCGAGACTGGTCTAAAAACAGGAATATGTAGCATATATAAATTTATGCTTCGAAGCTTTTCACGATATGCACGAAATGTACTGCGAATTCAGATAAATTACCGGTTATGTCGGTGTGGAAAAAACTATATCTGTACTCTGTAGCAGTCGCCAGTCGGGTTTATTTTTAGTCTCTATATTAGATATAATACGTAATGAGGGATGCTGTATTCACGCACGTTTTTGACATTTGCTCAGTGTCGTCAGTGATTTTTGATGGATAGAGAGTACATAAAAATTATAAAATTAGTCAACTCTCAAAACAAAACCACTCCGATCTCGCATGTAACCTAGTGTAGCTTATACCTAGTGTTTAATGTTTATATTATCGTTTATCAGTTACTCGGACAGTTCATTAGTACCTATACAATAATTACGTAGGTACTCAAATAATAGTACCTACCAAAGTGGTAAAGACGTGAAGTGGTAAACATTTGGGAACACTATAGTTATTTGTAAACGATAATATAAATTTAATCCGAAGATATATTTTTCCAACTATATATGGCAATATCGTTACCATTATTGTACAGATACCACAATATTAAAAATATACTATTTTTTATATTTCATTTTTACACTTGGTCGGTTTCAGTATAACAGCGCCACGATGAATATATAATAATACCAATAATGAATCAATTATTTTTCAAACTTTATTTTAATGATTTGAAATCTATACTACTATAGTACTATATACCTATTTATTTAATAGTACCTAACGGGGTTTTCTTATTGTGTTTTTAAAATCTCACATTTTGAAATATTTTTACTAAAAAATTTGTACGGTGTTTACACAACAAACTGTTTGCTAACTGAGTAGGTAAACTTGAAAAGATAATCGCTTACGGAATTTTTCATTTTTTTTTTAATCGACTATTTTTCAATAATGTCGCAGGAACCGTTGTTTTTTGATAAATACTTTTCGTAGATAACTCATCTATCATTGATCTACTCTGTATTTATCTATGTATTAGATTACAACGGGATAAGTTTTATTATACCTATGTAAAATACGCATATAACATTATAACCCAATATTATATTATTATATTTATAATAGGTAATTAGTCACGAAATGTACTTGTTCTTCAAAAATTACTAAAAATCCACACGAATACCGGATGTTGGAAAATACAATATTAATAATTAATATTATCTACTTTTATTATTAATTGTAGTCAATTATTATTAACCGAAAACTTATTTTACAAATAATACATCTGAAATGCAAACTAGTAGGTATACGTAATATTATTACCAAACATTTTGTATAGGTAACCGTCAAAACTTTTGCAGTTCACATGCAATATCTGAAATATTTAAAAATTTTAACGGTATTAATGTATTATTATTAATATCAAGATGACGTCTATAATAAACACGGAGTAAAACTAATTTGTTTAACACAAATCAGGTTACTCAGAACAATGAGATCAAAATAGATTTCCTGTTTGTGATCTGTGTTCAGATGACATAAAAAAATGGGAAAAATGATAGGTTTGCGTGAAATTATTATAGCAAGTATACAAAACAATAATAATAAAAATATGACGGTTTTTTTATTATTATTATTTAACACGGCAATGAACGTTTGACATTGACATAAAATACAAAACAAAACAAAAAGAGTGATTTAAATACCAATTTGGGTACAAGTAGTGTAGATAAAGGATAATTTAAGTACCTAAGTATATTATAGTATATTACTATATTAGTATAGCATGACAAATATTAGTACTTATAAGTTATATTAGGTAAAGATTTGATATAAAATATATTATTTGAGGGAATACCAGAACCGAAATGATTTTAATTTGGTACGCATATAATTCTTAAAGAGTGTACACAATAAATTATACAAAATAATTAATGTAAAAGGTATACGATTTGGTGCATGTAGGTATACACGTGACTGGTTTCTGTATATTATAGAATATTAAGATTTATTTTGAAAACCGACGTACTTACATATATAATATATTAATCTATACTTGTGAATATAGATTTTTATCGTTATTACATCATGATATACAACGTATGTATTACGTGTTGAATGGTTGAGTCATACTTATACCTATTATATATAAATTATTATATTATTATATTTGATATATATCTAATATAATATATTAGATCACATTTAAGAACTGCAGCAGTCTGGCTGAAAACTGACGAGTGCTTCAGTGGACCAACCCATGTCCTACATAATATCTATTTAATATTGAGTACCATTGTACCATATTGAATTTTGAATTTTGATTAGGTATACTATTATAGAATAGAATAAATATTTAAAATTCACATAGGTAGATATATAATATAATATTAGGTATGTACTCTTTTCCTATAGCCTTTAAATATGAATAGTAGGTACTGATTTTCACCGAAGCCGCATTTATTTTTTCGTACGTTTCGAAGAGCCAAAATTCAAACCTTAATCATTTTTATATTATAACATCAAAATCTAAATAAGCTATCGTATCCAAAATGTATTCGTTTTATTGAGTGAGCAGGTAGTGTAATTATTATTGGACAATTAGAGGAAAAAAAGATATAATATGTCATATTCGTATATTATGATGCGGTCACGGAGAACGCAGAAAAAAAACTATTCCATTAGCGTCAGACAACAATTTATTCATAAGTACATTTTGCTTAAACGATGACTTTAAAAAAATATTTACATATTATATGTGCATTGTGCATACGTGTAAAATGTGTACAACAGTAATATTATTTTCTGACACCCATGAAATAATATATTCTAGTTTTTACTCTATATAATATTATACACGTATAAATAGGTATAATACGTACTATAATATAATATACGCGCTGTCATTGTCAATAAGAAGAATGTTTATTTTCACGAAGAAAGTACGCGCGTCGTTGTTGTGTTACCAATAAAACATAAACCTACTATGCATATTATTATTTTACGAGAGATGTGCCAAACAATAAAATTATGACAATATCTCAAAAAATACGTTTGAATTACGTTTCATTTCCTATATACATTATTAAATGCGTGTATACGCACGTACACAAAAGGAATATGCGATATTCATTTATGTATACTAATATAGCCTATAGGTACTATTGTCTATTAACCTGCAGGGTATTGTGCGATTTTTACTCCCATCGAATGTCTAGAATTCTTATAAATAACTTATAAACCTAATATCTATATAACCTACCTATAATGTATTACTGTATATAACAAATCGGAGGTAGTTTGGTACAATATATTGTGTAACTTCTAAATATTAACTTGCAAATTAAAGAGTCTCGTATAGCATAATATATGATATATGAATAATGAATATGAATCAATTATATAGTTGCGGATCAAACATTTAGTTATGTACATTTTAGTTAATGATATATCGGTAATTATGGTTGAATTATGCGTCGATACCTGGGTATGGGGTTGACTTATTTATAATTTTGGTTTAAGTGTAATAATTTCATGAGTAAATCGGTTTACGTTGTGTAATTTGCTGTATTTATTATTTAATATTATATAGATAGGTTGGATCTGAACACCTGGTTTATGGTTATAGGCGGCAATCCCTCAGAATCTGTTTACATACGGTGCCTATCTTTCAGCGTCGGTTTTTTTATGTGTAAAAAAAAAGTTTAAAGTTAAAAGGACCATTTGAGTGTTTTTAAGTGTTATGAATCTTTGACGGTGTAATTTGAGCCTGTTTGGTACCCCGGCGCATGTCTGGTGTGTTTTCGTATATTATGTCAAAAAGTGTAAATTCGAAAACCGAGTTTTGTGCATCTATATGGTTATCTTTATATGTACGATTATAGATCGTGGTGTAAAGCCAGCCATGTGCACAGGCACAAGATTTTTGGTCACCCACCTTATATTTTTCCGAAAGTTCACAAGATAAAAGTAATCATAACACTTAAAACATAAATATATTAGTAAAATGTCAGCTCATCATTTGTTTTCTACCTCGGACCCATGCGCAACATAGCAAATTTATGTTTAGCAGAATCAACCCTGTATTTTTACTTTTAATATTAGGTTTAGTGAATTCACTTATAATCAAACTTTAAGTTAAGAACATTACCCGTGTCACTGCGTCAACTTTTTTACAATGTTTTAATTCTTATACAATTTATAAGTATTCTTAAATTGTAATAATTTATGCACTCATAACTTATATAAAAATTACGGATCAAAGATTTAGTTAAGTACCTACATATTTATGATATAGAGTCAACAACATAATTTTTGATTATTGATTGATGGTTATGGTCAGTGAATGATCCTATTAAATAGCCAATGTAACGATACAGATATACATTTTTAATGTTCTTGACTTAGATTTTCTTAGTTACTTAATTTAAAAATTATCCGTTAAGTTAAACATTTTTTGATATTTTTCGTTTTAATGGTTTTATATATAATATTATATATTATAAAAATATTCCACTATAATAAATAATAATACAAACATTTCTGTTATTTTACTTAATAAAATATTTTTGTATATAGATATATTTTAAAAGATTAGATAGGTATAATATTATATGTCCTTAAATTTCTATTTGATATGAAAAATGAATATTTGTTAAATTATTAATTGAGATTTATACCTATAGTTTAAATATTTAATAATCATGTAAAGTAGAAAAAGGGTACCTATGTAATATACACTAATACACTGTACTTATAATAAAACTGTTTATTATAATTTAGGAAATTAGAAAGAACGCAGTCACTCTTTATGGCTTATGTGATCCACATAGTAATTAAAAAAAGTAAACTGACATTAAACTGGGTTAAGTCAATATTTTTTCCGATATTAACTTTTAACTTATCAAGTTAAATTTATGATTTGTTAACTGTTAACTTCTAACTTATCGATATTGTGTTCTCTTTACTTGACTCGATTTAATTATTTTCATTGACTTGTCCATCTTTATGTTGCACGTGGGTCAGAGAGAGAAATAAATAGTGCGGCTGACATCCTCTCAAACAGAAAACTGATATCTGATATATGTTTATAGGTAAACAATAAGTTCTTATTGCGTTTGTACAATAGTAGTAAAAAATATACGTCATAATCGTCTAACGATGGAGCTAATGAATCCTAAGCCGACCACTATAGCTGCTTAACCCTCGTCCGATCTCTGGTAATAATTGCACATTTGCAGCACTACGTCTGCAGATGGACGAAAGGATTTTTTTTTAGAATTCGACGGTATGATATATTATAGTACTGGGCTACACATTATTGTAGATGACGCTCGGACGAATACGTTCAACTGTATGTCTGTATCATAAACATTATTATGTAGATAGGTACATCTGCTGCGACACAAGACGGCCGATTTCAATTCGAAATAAAATAATCCTTATCGCGTGCTGATAATAACAACGGTGCGTAATTGACGACTGCGAAGGCGGTCTATTTATTCTGCGCGACGTCACGTGTCTATTATATTATGCACAGACACTTTCTTTTGAGCGACAAACTATAATAACAATACTATATATATATATCCAAACGAACAACCACACTATCTATATACAACTGAATTATAATATGCCTACCATGTAGGTATGATTAACTCGGAATTATCCTGCGTACATTTAGCCGTGAAATTATTCGCTCGCAAAACGATTAGCGTTTAGCTTAACATACGCACTCGTATGCGTACTTACCTACCTAGGTACCTGTATACGTATATAATATATTGTGAATGTGTGCGCTGTTAGTTTCGTTTAGTCCGCGGCGGATTCGGAACGATTTCGGCGTAAACGTGATGTACCTATATAATATTATTATAATGAACGTTTGCAGGACATTTAAAAATGCACGCGAAAATAATCGTGGCGGCAAATTAGTCATGTTTTCACTGAAACCGTGTACCACGTACCTACATAATATAATACACGCGACGGATACAATAAACAAAAACGAAAATATTCTCTATATAATATTGAGAACGGAAAAAAATCAAGAGCATCGCGTAGTCGTCATCCGCAGCGATTTATCTCGTGCGTGAGCGCGGCGATGGTCAGGCGACGATGACGGTTACGCCGGCCGTTTAAGCCGTTCAAGGTTACGTTATTATAACGACACATATATTATTATAATATTATGAACACGTACATGTCGTGTGGCGTTTTTTTCTCCATATTATTATTATTGTTTATTACCATTATCGGAGATCTTCGCGGCCGTCTGACGGACCGAAAAAACAGCAGGCCCGCAATTTTCCGCGCCCGAATGTAGAGTAAACGGCGGAAAATAAGAGTAGCCATACACACATATATGTACCTATGTGATACGATACATTGTGTTGCACAGTGTTGCACACGCATCGTCCGTTTATGATGAGCGTGTGTGTCGGACACGATTTCACTAGTGTGCAGCATTATACGCATCGATTTCCATGTACCACGAGCACTTGAGGATGCTGAAAAATATAAACGTTTACCTAAATGTAAATGCTAATTAGAACACGAAAATTGCGAACATCAACAACTCGAGTTACGTTTATATTATATTATTGGTTATCGCGTCTTATCCGTCCAGAGCTCAGACCAAAAATGTCTTTAAAATATGCAAGATGTCAAAATATGCAATTATGTGCCATAAAATATATTAAATATAGGTAATCGTTCAACAAATACGTAGGTATATAAAAAAAAAATTAAATATTAATTCAAAAAAAAATTATCAACTCTTGAATGTGTACTTAAAATTACTTTATTGCAAAATACACTGCAGCTATTATACGTGAAAATAAATAAATAAATTAGTTGGTTGCTGATTTATTTAAGTAAAATTTCACACAGGTTAAGCACTTTAAGTATCAAGATTACACTGTATAAAAATAATATTTTGCTGATATACCCAAATTTGAAAGACCTTTGATAATCTAATAACAGTAGGTATGCTTTTATAAATATCTAATCTTATAATTTTCTACGGGTCTTACTAATAACGCAATAAACGATGACGATTGATAATATTGACAATTTTAAATATTATACTTATCATTTATAAAATATATGCTACTTAATCTAGAAATAATCAATATTATATTATGCATTTAATATTTATATGCTCAAAAATATCAAATATGTAAAAATATATAAGCTTGCTTTGTTTGCACATTAATTATTGTAATCTATAGGTACTTTATGTAACCATCGAATTTATATCGGGTACATCTAGCTCTAGTTATCACGAAAAACATATAATGTTGTTTTAGGTAAGGGTTCTATGCGATAACGCGATGACAAAGTAATTAAAAAAAATTACCCAACAAATTGTTACGAAGAATTACAACTTATAAGTTAACACTTATTATTTGTTGATATTAATATAGGTATTAGGTAGGTAATATAATATATTTGGTATGTATATTGAAAAGCTACTATATAATCTATAGAATACTTCCCGAACATAATATAAAATCTATAATATTTTATGAATTCATAATCAGGAATCATTTTTTCGACAATCAATAAAACAAAACCGGAACATATAGTGGGGTCTCACACTTAAGTTAGCTAGATTTTCTCGGTTGATGCCAACGGCGCTGTGGCTTAGTTGGTTAAAGCGCCTGTCTAGTAAACAGGAGATCGGGAGTTCGAATCTCCCCAGAGCCTTGTTGAGACCCACAATACCTCGACAAATTTTTTGCATTTTTTTTCATTTTTTTTTCTCTCTACTTATATTATTTTATTTCTATATTGTAAAAAAATCATTAGAACGCATAAAAAATGCACACATCAAATTATCACATATTTAATATCCGATAATATAATAATATATTGCTCTAAAATAATTTACCTATTATATTATTATAAATTATAATAAACATTTTAATAGTACGCCTATCTGAAAATATCTGTAATAGATTTTAAGATTATTTTTGTCATAAAATATTGCATTAAATTAATTTAACGTGTAAAACATATTTTCCGATAATAATAATTTAGTTCAACAGTAAAAATATATTTTTGAATACATACTATCATATATTTTCAAGTGTAAGTTAGTTTGAAAATGCACTTAGAAATGTGTTACTTATATATAGATTAATATTAAAATATGTAGTATTTTATTGCGCAAATAACATTCAACCCTGCTACTATTGATGTATTAGGTATCAATGATAAATCATTGCATACAAATTTCCAGATTTTATTTCCAAATATTTTATAGTTAATTTGGTATTAGAAATTTTTTTAATTACATGTTCGATTGAACTAATTTATATAAAACTGTATGTATTTTTAACTATAAAATAATTCGTGAACTTTAATTATTTTGACGAATTTTTTTGTGTTACTTTGTGTTCAATTTTCTTGATACGACATTTTGTTAAACATTTAAAGAAAACAAAATAAAAAGGCATCAATTAAAAGGTCTATAATTCAAAAAGAGCCAGAATATTTTGAAAATTATATTATTTCTAGAAAATACTATATACATAATAATATTATGTTATATTTGATTAAAATTTCAAGTTTATTAAATTTACTATATCTACTATCTACTATACAAGTATCTACATATATTCATTTTAGTAAAATAACAAAAAATCGATGATGTCGAAAATTAGGGTTGGATATAAAGTATAGGTATTCTTGTTTCCATATTTTTTTTTTAATTTTTCGATAACTATGAAAAGTATTGAACATTTTGTACTTTTGACACCTCAAAGTACCTACGTTCTAGATTTTATTTGCCACCAGATTTAACCACGTATTCAAATACCCTCAAAATGGAAAATTGATACACTTTTTCTGCTATAAAATGACATCGTGCAAAAAGAAAACCATACAGTATCATAAAACCAATACGTGATATATAATTATACTTCTACAATAATGAATATATTAATTTGAAGTATTTAGCTATAGGTACCTATGCAATTTTTATGTATGCTTTAATATTCATTATTTATATATATTATTCAGCTATATTTGAATATTGATACAATAAAAAATCATAATACTTTATTATTCACATTTCATAACTTATACTAATCATAGGCAGGTACTCATACAGTCATACAATACATTATTATATGTATCGCAAATGTATAATTGGTATTATTATTACATCGTATACCTCGTACCAAGTATTATACAATCTAACTTATAAACACCGGACACAAGGAACATTCTCGGCCACTTAAGTGTTGTCTGCTATTCGGATGTGTCCACTATTTAGAGGTATATCCGTTAGGGGATGATTTACCGTATATACGATCTTATTTATTTTATATTTTGTAAGTACTTAGGTACAACATGAATGATGAACGGGATGACGTCCACTGGTTAATACAGTTTATTTGTACAATATGTATAATAATATATACTTAGTTGTATTGCCGTAATAACGGTAATGTCCGACGCTGACGTAAAAAAAATTCCAAACGCATTTTTTGCTACCGAAAAAAAAAACGGTCAAACGATCGGTTTGCACTTTTACGTCGGTTAATCGTCCGCAACGCGCTGTCACCGGGTGTAAATATTATAACGGCCGATCCGACGTCATCCGAGTGATTATTTTTCGGCGAACAAAAACTATGTCACTAGAGTTATAATAATGTTTATTTATTTTTCGGACGATCGTCGACGCGTAAAAAAATGATAAACAAAAAAACTAAACCATTAATCGATCTTCCACGCGTATCCGTATACGTTGTCGTGATTTACTATGCCCGTAGGTACCTATAGGCTATAATATAATATTATTCATAGTAAAAGTATCATTTCTTTCGATTTATTTTTAGTATCTTATACACCGACACCGTACGAATCCGCCGTTATAATAAACCCCGTTTAACGATTGATTGAAACGAGTTTATTTTTCACTAACCCTTTTCGATTGCGTAGCGCCACCGGAAATAAAAACTGTTTATCCGGTCAGCCGAATAATACCACGGACAACATTATTGGTGTATTATTAAATATATATGTTACGGGTAAAGTAAACTTTCGGGCAATGTGAACATTGCCCGGACATTATGGTACTGCCCGATTATGGTGGGCAATGTAGGCAAAATTATACATTGTCCAGGCTGTATAGAATTGCCCAGTCTAGTTGGGGCAATATAAACCAAAAGTTTTTATATTATAATTATAAACATTTCTAATCTTATCGATCTTGTTAATTACTTTATTATTATACAATGAAGGTCGCTGCGAGCTCTGTCTACATCAGATATTTTAATTTTAACAGTTTCGCCCACTTTTGACTCACAAAATCTTTTTTTCGGATGCTTCTTTCATTCGATTAGTTTGAGTTTTTAAATTTACGACTGACTCTGTTCTTACAGCAGTTATTTTATTTATTCTATTATCTATTTTTTCTTCTTAATTATTTTCTTCAATCAATATGTCATCAACTTCACAATGATCACCAGTATTCATGGATGTAATAGCTGCCTCTAAATCTTCTTCAGTTTTTAATTTATTAATTATTGATATTGGAAGTACCGATGATTTTAATCCAATTTTAGCGCTACATCCAAAAATTGCTTCATATGGACTGCATTTTATTCCATGATGTAACGATCGATTTTTCATCAATTGGACAAATTTTAGTCCTTCACTCCATTTTTTTGTTTTATTGTCTTGTAACCAAGTGGCAAGTATGTTTTCCACATCTTGATTGGCCCTTTCGACGGACCCTTGACTTTGCGAATGTCTCGGTTTTCCGTGTACATTTTTAAATCTTCCCACATATTA
>NC_042495.1:39010389-39019936 GCF_005508785.2 Acyrthosiphon pisum | reverse complement strand
TCGATTGGTAAATTTATTATATTATATTATCTCCGTATAACCCTCTACCTCTGGTTCTGGTAACCATTTTCCTTAATGCTACAATAACTGGAACTATTGCGAACATTTTACAACTTATTAAATTATATAAATTAAAACAAAATGATTAATTATAATATAGTAAAAAGATAGCAGATTAAATATTATATTTGTTAAAGATTAAATTACAATTTAAAAACTATAACACATTGTTCATTGACTGTTGTAGTAACACTCTGTTGTGCTATGCCATTCGCTATAATATATATATATATATGTTACGGGCAAAGTAAACTTTCGGGCAATGTTCACATTGCCCGGGCATTATGGTACTGCCCGATTATGGTGGGCAATGTAGGCAAAATTATACATTGTCCAGGCTGTATAGAATTGCCCAGTCTAGTTGGGGACTTCATTTTTTTCTTCAATCAATGTTTCATCAACTTCACAACGATCACCAGTATTCATGGATGTAATAGCTGCCTCTAAATCTTCTTCAGTTTTTAATTTATTAATTATTGATATTGGAAGTACCGATGATTTTAATCCAATTTTAGCGCTACATCCAAACATTGCTTCATATGGACTGCATTTTATTCCATGATGTAACGATCGATTTTTCATTAATTGGACAAATTTTAGTCCTTCACTCCATTTTTTTTGTTTTATTGTCTTGTAACCAAGTGGCAAGTATGTTTTCCACATCTTGATTGGCCCTTTCGACGGACCCTTGACTTTGCGAATGTCTCGGTTTTCCGTGTACAATTTTTAAATCTTCCCACATATTACAAAATTCGTTTATTATTTTATTTACGAATTCTCGGCCATTGTCACTTCGTAGAATCGCTGGTGCGCCAAATGTTGTAAAAATATCAAGAAGTACATAAGCTACTTCTTCGGCACATTTATGTGTTAATGGGCGAAGCAAAACAAATTTTGTTAAATGGTCCTGATACACTAAAATAAATTTATAGTTTCCATCGGGTTGTGCTTGCATATCTATAAGATCAATTTGACATCTCGAATTCAATTCATTTGAGATGATTGGTTTTACAACAAGACCTTTCTTTGCAGTACTGCCTTTTTTTTGACAAGATATGCATAGATTTAAATATAACATAATTGATTCTCTTGTAATGTTTTTATATTTTTTATTAAGCTCATATTCCATACGGTTTCGTCCACCATGACCGATAGTCAAATGAGTATCATGAATAATATTAAATAATTCTTCATTAAAAACATAGTACTTAAGATCATTACCTTCATTACTCACTGGAACAATTAATTTTTCTATGTCAGATACTGTTATTACATCATATTTTTTCAAAAGTTTATGGCCTCTTGATTTCAGTTTAAGTTGTTTTACTTCAGATATTAATTCATCGTATTTAGTTTTAGTTAAATATGTACTATTAAAATTTTTATTTTTTAATGCAATTTCAAGATTTTTTAAATATTGCCCTTCCATTTCAATTAATTTAGTTTAAATACCACACACGTTAATACAGCGAACACTACACTAACACTACGACGATACTTACTAACGACTTTCAACCGGGCAGTATTAACAACTCACATTTTGTACGATTCAATGATTACGATAATAATTATTGTACAATATCTAAAAGGTAAAACCGATTTACCGATAATATAATCTTGAAACGACAATAATTGACGAGATAATATTGAGAGTTTTGTATATTGGTACCTCGTGGCTCATACTAGTATAGGTATTTGAAATACTAACAGACAACGGTTTCATAATATTATAGTTGATAGTTTAAGTTACAATGCCTAATTTACTACGGGCAAAGTATACATGGACCGGTGAAAGTATCACCCTGTCCGGTCAAAATAGTATTTTAATATATTGCCCAAAAACAGCGGGCAAAGTATACATAGACCGGGCAATGTGAACATTGCCCGAAAGTCTACTTTGCCCGTAACATATATATCCGGCATATACACCAAATGATATGCAACATATTTAAGTTTTAATCACATAATATTATTATTTTTATAATTTTTTGATTTAATTGAAACCTAGACAACTTCTATTAGGTACTTGTAGATAACTCAAATATGTGGATCGACATAAATTTTACTATGCGTACAATTTAGTATTTACTATTTAATATTGAGTTACGTAATATCTCAATTATTCATTTTTTTGTTTTTGTTTTTGAGTTACCTCTTTCGTATGTCGACATATTACTGATCGTGGATGTTATGTGTTATGTGGATATATGTTCATTAATTTAAGAAGATTAAATGAAAAAAAAGACTAAAAAATAATTAAACAGTAAATTAAAATCATATTTTATTCGTTTCACACCTTTTCATACTCGGGTATACCTATATAGTATATATACTTATAAACGAGATGAGTCAGTTGTGAGAATAAGCACAATCTAAGAGTGCTGTAATCATATATATAAGTCACGGCTCCCTGATTTTATTGCACATGCGTAATCGTCGAACCTTAAATAAAACGTAAATAATAATGACACCGAATAATACATAATATTACTATTTACTATATCACACATAGGTGATAGATACCTACATTGTACTATTCGTACATTGAGGAAATTCTGGAGCGGCAAACGTTGCAAACGTTTGATAACGGAGAAATTCGGAACGTCCGGTTGCTAAACGAAGCTGTAAATGTTTGCAAACATTGCAAACGCCATGATCCAGCGTTTGGTCTGTTTCATTCTAGTAACCAGAACCGTGGTTGTTTTTGTTTATACTATTGCCGTTATCGTTATCACAATTCACGACTTATCACGATTAATTTTTTTTTTATGTCTTATACCACGACCACGGTTAAACAAAATACCGCACTAAACCAAGCGCTCGCGAATTTTTACGTTTTCAACGTTTCAAACGTTGGCGTTCGTTCTGCAAAACGTTTGCCGCTCCAGAATTTCCTCATAGTACATATTATGTACTATAGTATATACCATGGTTGAAATATACAAGGTTATTGCATAAAAACCCTTTCTCAATCAAATATTTGACGATAAAAACAAAAATGGCATCGTAAAGGGAGCCAATAATAATCAAGTAAATATGCGCGAGATTTTGAATTTGTTAGCTATTTTCAGCGTATTTCTGGTGATAAGAACAATGTATATTTGGCATAGACTTATAATATACCTATAGACCGCGCATTACGCTCGTTTTGTGTGTAACACTTTAAGCCAACATATGTGCGAGAGAGACCACTGAACTGTTATGGTTCAGTGAGAGAGATAGACTCTGACATTACAATTTAAATGAGTTTATAGACAATTTATACATTACTCCTTGAGATTATAAATATATAAAATTATTATAAATTTGCTTATAATCTCCTAGTAAAAGTAATGCCAGAGTCTGTCTCTCTCGCACATATGTTGGCTTAAATATATTTCACTAATGGGTGGTCTATATATTATAAGTCTATGATATTTGGGATATCCTTTTACGCAGCCATTTTGTTTCCTATGATAACAATCCGAGTCGATATGCAATAACCTGTATATTTCAACCATGGTATATATACTATGTGACTATATACTTAGTTAGGTACCTATACTGAAAAAGTCCAGACATAAGAGTCCAGGTTCCAAATCAATCCCAAACTTGTAGGCAAGACTCTGTTAAATACATACTATAATTTACTGTTGCAAACGTGAAGACATCAGAAAAATACGATAAATTCGAGAAAATCTGTACGAAGTATTGTGCCTGGACAAACAAACTATATCCTCTTAAAACTTTCAAAATTATACAAATTTATATAATCTAACCTATTTAAACTTGTACCTATCCTAATTTGTTTTTAAAATTATTTACATGCTAATATACTTGGCTATAAGCCAATAATCTTTGTAATTGAGAGTTTATTACCTCAAAATTAATAATAAAAAAAAGTTCAGGTACGAAATGAATGCATTAAAAAATTGAAACTGTACTTTAATGTACCTATATTATATAATAAATTGTAGTTTATATTATAATTTTGTGTTTTTATTTTATGCACTTCAGGGAACAGAGTTTTTTCTATTAACTGTGTTGTATAGTATACATTGAATAAAAAAAACCATTGCACGAGATGACATACACACCTAAATATGCGTAAATAAACACGGTTGAAAAACACAAGTTTTATATTTTTAAAAATAAATATTTTTATAACCGATTAAGTGGCTTATGAATCATAATGAATACATAATTAAGTATAATATAGCAAAATTATATCACACGTTGTCTGTTGTTTATGATGTATAATAATATGTCGGATTAAGTCACGAAAATCTCATCCACTGTTTCAGCCTTATGCCCTTACCTATATTTTGATATATCATTGTATCAATAATATTAAAGCAAAAATTACATTTACAATATTACTCATGAGCCATAGTAATTATTGTTAAAATAGAATGAGATCGAAAACATCGACCCTCTGCCGTGGAGTTGATAATTCATGGCAGGCAACCATTTTTAAGTTTCTAACACTTTCTAATACATACAATGTTTCAATTCATAATATATTATTTAGGAATAAGTAATAAGTAATACCAAAGTATATTAAACAAATGACACCTGATAGATATAATATTATTATAACAATAATACATTTAATATTACAATAATATAGTACGTATAAACATATTATAGGGCATATAATATAATAGACACATAATTCAGTGAAGACGTTTACCTACACAAATATATATACAAGAGTCAAGATAACAACACGTATATTATTGAAATAAAATTATTATTATTCACATAATATCATATTATTACATTTCAGATTATAACTGTCATTTTTATTTTTCACATTAGCTATTTGAATCCTCACGAAATATGTTGCTGTACCATAATAATATGGTACACGTGATACTAATTATGATGTATTAATTGCCACACATAATATAATAAATGGTCGAGACGACGAGACATCGAGCGTGTTAACCCGACGCCGCGCACCATACTAGAAATTAAAGTATGTACCTACCTATATAGTAGGTTCCTATATATATCATAATATCTACAATAGAGAGTACATATAATAATATATATTTATACTGTTATGGGAATGGCATTTAATTATTATCGCTAGCTATAGTATTATTATTGCTTATTTGCGCGTCGCGAATGCACTTTTATATAGGTACCTCCAGTTGCCGATATTATATGCACATAGGTGTGCCATTTGAGGTCCCTTGCTCGTCCATTAGATTCAAGCGTTTGAATACGCCATGTAAAACGACTGCATTGTGTACAATTCTTTCTAATACATATACAATTATATACAACCTATTTTCTATGTCAATAAATACATAATTATATTTTTTCTATACAGGTATGCGAGACAATATTTGCGATAAAGAAATACCTCGTCGTTTACCAACATAGATATAAGGTATACCGTGTATACCAGTGGTGCAACCAGGATTTATTCAATGGTGGAGGGGGCGAAAAAATGTATTTTATTATTCTATTCTATTCCTGAGTATATACTCAGTATCTTGAGAGTATACTGCGTACATGTAGTAAAAACGGAAAACGGGAATACTTACGATTTATATTGATATTAATACACCGATTTATACTAATATCGAAAGGTTTACCAAATATTTACATTGAGCCCGTATGGTTGCTTATAAAATAGGTACCTATACAAAAGAGTTCTCTCAGTGAAATGGGTATTGTATATTGAACAGTGGTGGATCACCCAATAAGAGGGGGGGAGGTGGATAGCCCTTATATCCGACAAGGACATTGCATGTGTGATTAAGTCACTGACTATGGTCAGCGACTTAATCATACTATGTAGCTATAATGGCTGAATATGTAAAATGTACATTATATAAGCAACATATAAGGAAAAGAATAACTAGAATTATTAGAAAAAATTATGTTGAAAATTCTCTTCTTTAATGTCAGACTCACTGTTAACTTTCAATCAGAACTTAAATTTACGTAATTATAATATGTTATCATTAGTCCTATATAAATCGTACAATGAAGGCTTGATACAAAGTTAAAAACTTCGATTTTTTGTAATGATTTTGTACGATAATTATATTATATTGTGTGTACGAGTAAAAAATAGTATACAATTATATTGACGTAATATAATAATTATAATAATATAATAATATTATTATATAATGTAACTCTCTTCCTCCATCACAAGCATATGCTTAAGGGAGGTAGATAATTTATTGTAAAATGTAATCTTAATGTTATTACTTACTTGTATTATAAATGTTTTCTTTACAATAAATATTTTTTCAAAAAAAAAAAACTATTATAGTATATTTGTATCTTACGATGTAAAATATTCATTTTTGTTAAATTATACGAGTTTAACAGCTAAATTGCCCTACCATGTTTTTATAAATAAATTAATAATAAATCAGCATTTAGAATTCTCGAAATATATTCACTCTTTTTGATATATTTATAAATATTTGAATTTTTTTTTCAACCACAAAACTAGTAAATTTAATGTAATAGGTTCCTAATAAGTTGTTATTACTGCAGTTTATAAGTATCAAACTTTTCTTTAGAAGTATTAATTTTGACAAAATCGGATATTTTAACAAAAAATATTAATTCTTACATCTAATAATGTTAGTTATTATATTATGTTGTGATTAAAAAAAAAGTTGAAGGGATTTGAAATTTTTTTTCATTATGCGTAAACATATTGCTTTCTGGACAAAATTAAATGTTTAAAAAATGTAGATTAATTATAAGCATTTTATATCACAAATTTATCAAATCGTTCTAATTTCAAGTATGTCGGTATTTACTTATAAACTAAAAACAGTAATATAATAATTATTACCTATATTTTTTTTTGAGCTTAAGCCCGGCAACTATGGCTCAAAATCCCTGTTTGAGCACCACCTGGGGTTGCGGTACTCTCCCTTTTTAAATTAGCCTATCTTTTGCTCAGATGTCTCTAATCTATCTGTGTACCAAATTATCCCGTGCACTTCGTTGTCTGGTCATAAATAATAATTATTATAATAGCTGCAAAACCCATGGTAACCATAGGCGCAAATAGACAAATTATTTTGGGGGGACTATAGCCACTTCTATAATATTTTCTAAAAATTATATATGCTTAGTACTATAATTACTGACTTTTGAACTGGGGGGACTTGGCAGAAATGTGGAGGGGACTAAGTCCCCCCAAGCCCCCACCTATTTGCGCCAATGATGGTAACTATGGCAACTAAATAGGACACACACACAGACAGACGAATATTCTCCTCCCGGGGTTTATTGACATGGTAATATGGACACACAAACAGACATACATTTATTTTTATATATATAGATACAGATAATATATGCAATTTAATCGGAAAAAATTAGTCTAATAGGTATATCCTCACGGGAGTATAGAATCAATTATATTATACTCTAAGACTATTCGCTAAGCAAAAAAAATAAATGACTATTATTTGGCAAAAACGCTTCATCATATTATATTTCTATACAAAACGATTTCCGAAAAGATTATGTAAAAATGTATAGACAACATGGCTAGTATTGTCGTATTGTATAAAAAGATTCGCAAATATTTCGCATAGAACATGGTTCACATGGTACTCGTATTGTTTTCGTGTGAACCGTGATTTATAAAATAATAATGAGTTACTTAACTACTTTTAAAGAACTGAATGATAATTTTATTTTTGATAACCACATTAGGAATATTTCCAAATAGTTCAAGTTCAGATATATATATATAGTATACCTATACATATACAGCATAGTTCATTTCGTACAAGTGATTTGCTGTTTGCCAAATGATGTTGGATTAAAACGATAATAATTTCGCACATAAACTTGACATGTTGGAATATTGTATGTTATTAAGATGTATGCTGTAGAATAAATTATTATGTAGATTTAAAAAAAATGAATTATAATGCGATATCATAAGGAAAGAGAGAGAGAGAGAAAAATAACAATAATGCAAGCCGCTGAGAAACGACTAAATAATGTTAAGTTTGAAAAATCACTCGAGGAGATTTTCTCGGGCGTGATAATCGTGGCTTAGCCATGAATCGAACACACATGCGCATGGTTTTCCGTTACTTGATTTGCATAACAATACATTGTATAACGTGTACCTATAGTACCTGTACTGTAGTATACTGTGCCCATAAAGTATACCTAATCATATAATAACAATAATAACACGATAATCATATTAACATGCGAATATGAGCTATGGTAAATATAGGTGCACTCACACATACGTGCAAATAGATAAACACGCGTGTCGTAGGTACCTGAGTACAACAAAAGTATATAATAGCCAATAGGGGCACACGCACCAATGTGGGTACACTACATCAATGCGGCGCAAAACGTCTTTTTATTTCCACAGTTCATTGCCACTGATTGGCCCCGACCGATGGATAACGCACACTGAACCTCAACTCTTTGAACTATATATAATATCTATATGCGTTTTAGATAGTTAGACGAATAAATGAAATAATAAATCAAAAGCTTTGACCTTTTGGACCTCTAAAAAAAAACAAAAACATATTTTTTTATAATCACTGGACACCATATTATGTAAATATTTAAAAATATGGGCCATGGGTATAAGTAGTACTTACCGGCTACCATTATATATATATATAATATATAGGTATACCTACTATTTTAAAAAAATTCAGAAAATTCATAGCGTGCTCTATGAAATCATAGATTGTGGCGTATAATCAATAATAGGAACCTGCTATACGTATTTCTTTACTTATTCCCTTCGAGTAAAAATGTGTTTATTTTCTCTAAAATTCGAACGCTGCCGAGTAGTTTCACTCAGGGCCGTATTTAGGGGGGGAGCTACTGGGTACTGTTGCCCCGGCGGCCAATTTTTGACACATTTAGGGGGCGGCGGCAGGCACCGGTGTATATTATATGCATAACATTTTTTTGGTAAGAATTTGCTTGAGTACCTATACTTGGATTTTTGCATTGCATGACTATGATACGGCCATTTGACGTCATTCAATTGATTTGTCAATCAATGATAACTACTAATTTTTGTAATTTTTTTTATGCTAAAATGCACTTTACCACGCTCCTTACGAATTTAAATTTTAAAAGACATGTTTTATAACGCTGATTTCGAAACTGTTTAAATTTTTTTGCGGAAACCATTATTTTGGAAGTTATAGCTAGGTATCCAAAGTTTGCGATTTTACGTTTATACACATGCGCGTAACACTACTTTAATGCTGCGCGGGGGAACTCGTGTATAATATATAATAAATATATAATATACTTATATTACAGGTATGGCTTTTCAACAAGATTTTTTAATTCTGAAGGCTACCCAAGGTGGTTTTACACAGAAAATCGCAGGATGTTTTCGAGTTTTTTGTTCGAGCGCAGTACATTATGTGTTTTTTAACAAACTCGTTTAATTCCGAGGACTGCCCAAGGTGGTTTTACACAACAAATCTAGGCATATTTTTGTTTTTATTGG
>NC_042495.1:39006767-39010339 GCF_005508785.2 Acyrthosiphon pisum | reverse complement strand
TTTTTAATGTGTACAATTTTATGTTGTTATACGTTTTGACAGTAATTAAAATAATGCATCATCGTGGTCTGTTTTTAACAAAATGTTCATAAATAAATAACTATAACTAAACGATTAAAAAACGAATTAATTCTTTTTTTTTAGGGGGGGGGAAGGGCGTACAAATATTGTTGACGCAGGGCGCAAAAATTGTAAATACGGCCCTGGTTGTACCTGCAGTATATAGCAACGTATTACGCGTATATAATATTATTGTTTTGTCGAGTCGTTGTATCGATGGTTCCCCGTGGCATCTATGATTCGTCTTCTGCAGACTTTGCAGTTACACTGTAGAATATACATATACGCGTGCATCACGCGTACAAATATTATATGTACAATATAACGCACGAGGGATTCACGAGAACGCATTTTGTGCGTTGTCGTGGTGTTCGATGTACCGAAAAATAACAATGGCGTATTATTACCTAGCTATATACCTATGCGTTATTACTTATTATACCTTGCCGAGACGTCATCTCACAACGTACTGCAGTAAGCGCATTTTTGCGGGGATGCCAAACGAGACGCGCCGCAGGTGCAGCTGCAGATGAGCGGGTGCGGGTATATACGAGAACTTTGACCCGATCGTGTCCGGTGATCCGACGAGTGATTCGGGCGTTCAAGTCTCTGAGATTTCCGCGCGCTCCGATACGGCCCGGACCGTATATTGTGTATTATATACATACATCATATTATTCTTGTACCCCGTGTTAAATATAATGTTATCGCAGTAGCGTACAACACGCATTTGCACTAGCAATATTATTATACTCGAAACAATATCCGTTTCGGACCGATTAACCGCAGGCCTGCGAGAACAGATAGGTATCTGCACGATGTGACTCGTGTAAAACACTAAAACGTCGTATATACTATATTTATATATATTATACATAAAGATTTTCCGGTAAAGTAATATATATAATATTATGTATATATATTATATTATATTAGTTTTTGCTGGGGGTTTATTTCCGTTTTATCGATGGATATACTTATTGGTATATATATATTCGCTTACCTATATACCTAATATAGATTTATAGCTGAAAAGTACCGCAAACCCGTAATCGAACCTCGCGTTCGCCCCGCCGCCGCAGCGAATAAAAAATATATCATCCGATTATAAACCGATCGAAATCAACGCCGCCGTCGCTGTTGCTGCAGCCGTATAATATTATGTGTACCTATACATCGGTCGATTAACGTGGAGTCGTTAATCATAGGCTTTTTTTTCATGCGATTCCCGATCGCTGAGCAGTCACGTTTTTTTCCCGCCGCTACTGTTTTTGTTTTTAACAAATGGTCACGATGAATTATTTAGGGCACCAGAGGCGGTGAGATAATTATCTTCCGAAGACAAACATATGGGTATATATTCTGCATTATATATTATTTACCTTAATAGGTTGAAGTATTTTACCCCTGCATACTAGTAGGTATAATTTTATCGTATTCCACACATTTAATATTGCCATATAATTACGCACCTATAATATATCGTGTGTCTGCGAAACTTGGGTACACTCCTAACTCAGTTACCAAAATTATTCAGTACCTCAGTGGCGTATTATGCAGGCGTATCAAGGATTTTTCAACGGATGGATGGGGAGGACTAAACAAAATAAATATCAGAATTTAATGTCCGTTACCTTATACTAGGTTGTTATTACTATATCACTTAACCTTAATAACCTCCACAAATAGTTAATAATACGCAAAACGTTTCTTCTAAACAGTTTTTAGAAATATTATAATTTGTACTTTGCCTTTTATTACACAAGATTTATACCATAACACTACCAATTGGGTGTGGAAGGCCACGTTCCAATTTCCGTGTAAAAAATAGGTTTCTATAGTAATTTTTTTGTGTGCGCATTCAAGTTGTATAAATTTGCGGAAATTGGTTGTATTTGCAGGGTAAACGTGCGCAAAGTGCAGGATGTGTGGTCGTAACAACATATTCATTAAAAGTTAGAACGATGTATGGATAAGATCGTCAAGGACGCTTTTCGGAACACAAGCAGTGGATATAGCTCTAAGCGTATTTCAGTGAGGACGTGCTAATAATAATATAATATACAACCGCACATTTATTACTCCTAATATGTCCACGGCAAAATGACGAACGGCATTTTGCGCGCGAACAAAAAGAAAACGACTCGGACACCACACACAGTTAGTGACATTACATATTTTGCCGAGTAGCGGTACGTGTTATTTTGTATACGCGCCACGACGTGGCAGTATTACAATTGTTTCATACGTATTTCGCCACCACAGTTCATTTGCATATTAAATAAACACCGCTAACACGTTATGGAACTAATCTATTTTAGCACCTTACTCGAGATTTCCTACTTTTTTCGATAAAAAGACAACGGTTTTTGATGTAGGTATTGTACATAATAATATTATCATTGTTTGGTCTCTGGTCTGAAAAAGAGCCAAAGAATGTTAAACGAACGGCAACATTATCGATACTAAACGCAATACGCCAAACCTATAACCTAGGTTTTATATACAGGTGATATATTTGCTATAATAATAATATATATTTAGTACCTACCTACCTGTATATAATTACATTCACAAATAGCGTAAAAAATTGTATTCATTTTATTCAATGAAGCTTAAATCATCCACTCCTTTCGTATACATCGGTAAATAATTTACTGTTTTAATATTAGTTATTACCGATAATTAATCGGAGTTCAATAAATAACAATAATTATACCTAGGTGTAGAATAACACTACATAACATAAGTTTTTCCACCGGATAATATTATAATTTATAACCCTGCGTAGTATTATACTACAGATGGATTACCTTGTGATAAAAATGGAAATATGTAAAAGTGAATGAAAAAAATTATTCAACCGATGCATATAAATATTATAATTTATAATGTTATAATAAATTTTGTTTTTTTTATCATGAACCACGGCAACATTGGATATTTTAGTATTTAAATAGTTTTAAAACTATTGTGTTTATAATGAATATGAATACTTATAACGAATGAATTATTTTGAGGTGCACGAATGATTATGAGGTACCTACTACGTTTTTAAGCTATAATATTTCCGTGCAATGTCGTCGGTTTTTCATATTTTTACGCGTTATAGTGTGCTACACTGCTACCTAACTTTTTTGAGACTTGTTATTTTCAGTCACAAAGAATTTAAGTAGTATTATAATCAAACATTATAATTTATAATATCACACTGAAAACCGTTTGCAATGTTGTGTTTTTTGGGCCATATTGACAGTTCATTGTTTGTTAAATATATCTATGCGCAACCATGTTCCCAAAATGCTTTATCGTTCACAATTGTTTTTTACTGATTTATTGTCCACCCTTCCTTACTATTATCAAATTTTGATTTTTAAATGACAATCAGTACCTCATTTAAATTTTAAAGAACGTCATAATATAAAAATTAACTTGTGCTTATAAAATGAACTTCTATAAACGAATATATGAACATAACGAACAATTAATGTTTTTTTTTTTGATCTTGTAGA
>NC_042495.1:38984071-39006717 GCF_005508785.2 Acyrthosiphon pisum | reverse complement strand
TATTTTGAAAAGTTTTAACTTTTTTTTTTTGGAAATATTTAAATTTAATGAATTCTACTACAAATTATTAATATTTCTATAATGTTCACATTTTTTTTAATACTATAATAACATGTACTCGTACCTCTCAATTTTGGATTTTTAAATGGTAACACCTAAATTGACCTACACAAATAAGGGTTGAAATAATAAGGGGTATAAAAATTATTGTTAAAATGTTATAAAACTTTGATATTCCAAAAAGAAAAATGTTAATACTTTTTTAAATAACGAGTACCTTGCGCTAATGGACCACGTTATATTATTGTAGGACATAAGTAGGTGGTAGTTGACAATATTTCTTTCCAAAGTGGACATTTTCCGCAAATAATCAGTATGAAAAATGATATAGTCATTAAAATATTTCACTTACTGGAAGATATACCGGAAATTACCCACGAATTATATATAGATTAGTCGTGACGTGAAAAAACTGAAAACGTACCATTTTCGAGTAATATATTATATAATATAATATTATTTTGGGTCAATGGGTTTGTTGATTGTCCTATAATTAATTATTTCTTGTTTTTTAAAAAACATTCCAATACAACAATATTTTGAAGAGTTGAATTAATTATTATATTTTATGTAATAATACCTATCTGGTCAGTTTGGTCGACGTCTGTTATAAATTATTTCGATAAATCTATTTTATGGTAAAAACAATTTTTGGATGAGTATTTTCAGCAGGATATTCAATTTATAAACAAAACATTTTATAATATTTGTCTAACGAAATGAAGAAAAACGTCTCGAACATGGGATGAATTTCGGAATCACACCAACGTGTATCCTGAATACAATATACATGTTTGACCATGTCAAAGTTAAATACATTCAACCTGTAAAAGTGTAAACAACCTGTGTATTAAATAGTTCATTACCAACGTGTTAGATGTGTGTGCCACAAGATTCATTGATGTAAACCAAGTTGTAGAATGAATTAATCCAAATATGTGTGATATTATATAATAATAGATTGGATTATTTTTGCAAACAGAATGACGTGGCCACGATTTGTTATGCAAAAATACACTGCCGCCTGGTTTAAAAAAAAAAATATAGTTTTATTTGTAATCTAATTAAGTTGCAATTCTTTGCTATAGGTATACGATTTAATTTTACAATTATACATTTTAAATGTACAGGTTTTTTATTCAATATGAAAATGGGATAAACATTATCGAGGGCATTTTTTTACTCGAATAAATAGTAAAATGTACAGTAAATTAAATCGAGTGCGATTGGTGTAAAAACAGTTTTATCTGAAAGCTATAGCTATTAACTTGCTGGTCAATGACAGTATTTCCCAAAAAAAGGTTTATTTATTATTTATATACAATATATTATAAAAAATATATTAGTGATCCATTTACTGCATTAACCTAATTTCCTTTTTGTATTTAATTTTAATCTTTGAAAGTTATAAGGTAATTCAAAACTATTATTATTGTTTTATGTTTTAAGACAAAATATTAATATCGAACTACCCGCGCGTAATAAATAATAATATACAATATATTTATATAATTGGCAACACCCATAAGAAATAGATATAGTATAATCAACCACTGATTTTTAGTTGTATAGAATCTAGCTTAATTGAACTATACATCCCTTTTGATATGTCTAATCGGCGTTTTTGGACATAAAAATACATTTTTAATGATTTATTATATCACAAAACAGTGCATATCTAATAGCGGGATCGTTATAATTTATACTAGTATAGTGAGTACTGATAATCGATAATCTTATATTATAAAGTATAGTTAGACGAGACTTGCTCCTATTACTATAATACTGTATTACTTTCAAGGCATATAGATCTTCAATAAAAATGAATAAATTCGTAAAAAAACAAATTTTGTATTTCAACTTCTAGCTCGGGCAAATTGAAGTTTAAAAAGATTACCAATCTTTTTACAATTTACAAAAATACATATTCAAGTAGGTACTTATATAATTTATAAGTATTATAGTCATTGGTACGTGATTACCAATTGGTTTGGTAATGTTTGGTTTAATTGGGGCCAAGTTCATCTGAAAATTTAAGTGTTTCATATCAATCTATCTAAATTTTATAATTTGTGAAAATTGTTTGAGTATTAGGTATATTAATTAAATCAACTAAATTAAACAGTGAATTAACTGTTAAAGTGTTAATTGTTAAGTATTAGATTACATATATCTTATACATTATTAAGGACTATTAATCTTAGCAATGGAATACCTTAATAGGTACAATATAAAGTTGAAGAAGACTAAAACCACTTATTCAAATTCTAATTTAGAAGCAACAAATTATGAAACAAATATTATTTAACATTTAAAAAGTGCGGTTTTCATTTGTAAAATAAAGTTTCTAACACTTTAGGCCACATGGGTTTTGAATACCTACGTGTATAATAAGTTGTTATAGCAATAATTTTTCCATATCTATTATTTAGATTTTAGATTCTGAATAGAAAACTTCACTTAAAAGTGTCATCATTAGGTGGATACTTTTATCAAGTTTATTCATGTATTTAGTTTTTGTATTTTAGCTAATACTCTTATTGGACCTTTGAGGGACAGATTGTGTGCATTAAAATAAAGGGGGAGGGAAAGGAATTCTGAATAGAGTAAACAATGTATTGGTTTTATAATGATTTGTGTTTATTTTTTTTTGTCTTAGATATTGTTTTAGTGAATAGATAAATGCTTTGATCTTTTTATTTATGCAATACAAAACTTTTGTTTATGAGAAAAACATTGAAAATGTAATACAAAGTTATTACCACAGCCCACGATTAATAAATATTAAAATAAACAGTCGAATTTTATTAGGATTTTAATATTGATGAAATTTGTCAAAATCACTAATATATAATATAAATTATTTTTTAGTTAAAAATTATAGACATTTTTAATTAAAATACCTATGCTTTGGAAATTAAATACAAGTTGTTTTTATTATTTGTTGTAATTCAAAAAATATTAATTGTAGACATTTGAAACATTCCACAATTAGATACCTAATGTAATTAACAAATTTGAACTTTTTTTAAATCTTTAAGATTTTAATCTATTTATACCATGAACCTATCACTGTACTTATGTCTGTATAGATTTATAAGATATTAAGTAACTACAACTAGTAATATTATATAGTATAATATGCAATTTGTTTTTGGCAAAAATTAGTTCAACTTATCGTATACTATTAGAAAACTAAATAAATTATATAGCAATATAAATTCATTATAAAATATTTTTAGAAGTATAGGCTGTATTTTCGTACGTATGCAACGATTTATCACGGAATTTAAATTTAACACATCCATTACAGTGACCTACTCAATGAAAAGGTACACACGATACCTACTATACAGCAGATTGACTTCTCCCAGTTTTTTTATAATTATTATATTTAATATAATTTGACAGGTTACCAAGTATTTTTTATTTTTTTTTTAACGTAATCTACTTTTATAACCATGTGACAGTTCTGTTGAAACAACTATTTAAATAGCTTTATTTTAACGATTAGTATTCCTATTCATAAACCTTTCATAGATTTGTTTTTAAAATTTAAACCGAATTAGTTTTTTTATAAATTTTATATTTCTTGAAATCCTACGAATTAGTTACTTACTTGCTACCTAAATTTATGTTTTACGTTTTAGCTGCAGGGCAGTTATCATTTTTTTACCGATATCTTAATAATAACTTGCAGTGTATATCTAGCTCGTTACTAAAAATCAGCTGAGTCCCAGTAAATGAATACCACGCGGACTCCGGTACTTATATACTGCACAATTATTCCTTACATTTTACAATATCGCCCATAATATATAATACAGGCGTAATACGTTCAACAGACAATAATATTATAAGTTCATATATTAGATTGAAATATAAAGAATAAAGATATATACACTGGTTTAATTCTTATAGATGATATATATGGATAGGACATGTTGTCGTATTCAAGTGTCATCAAAGAGGACTGTAGCTGTACGATATTTATTATGTACACTTAATATTGCGCTTAATGTCCAATCAATAAATTTCTCAGTTACGATTAGGATTGAAAAGACAATTCACAATTATTAATTTTTGAAGAGTAAGCACTATATAATTGTAGTGAATAATAATAATACAATATAATAACTTCAATACACTGTACTACAAATTATTTGTTACAAATTACAATGAATATCAATAAAAAAATACGTCATTCAAAAACATTTTCAAAAATACCTCGTCATTGAGTAGGTCACTTTTATTAATATGGATGTGTTAAATTTGAACTAAATGATAAATCATTGTATACGATAAAATAACGATTCCAACCTGAGACGGTCCATGACAACCATGATTACCAAACAATTTTTTTACTAATAATATCACAATTTAAAAAATGTTCGTAATTTTTTTTCCTGTATGTATTAGAAATTTGAATCCCAAAGTAAAAACTAAATTCAATACCAGAAACCACAGAAACATTTCTCAAAGTTGATAGTCGGGGGATTTACAGGGAGACATATATTATAATATTACCTACAGCAGTGGATTTATAACATTTTTTTCATTGCCATAAATCAGTGACTACCACAACTGAGTATAACCATAATGGTGACTTCAAGACTGTTCGTTCCACAGATATCTGTATATAATAACTAGATATCAGACTCATCCAACAGTACCTACAACCACAATATATATAATATATGTATGACATACATCAACAGGTATTTGTAATACACATAATATTATTATCTGTGGTTCGATCACCGTACAAATTAGACATCTATAGGGATGATGTCCTATCCTTGCATAAATTATTAGCCATAATATTATTGTTTAACAACGAGACTTCAACGACAACGACCGCTGTAACACTGTCAGCGGCGCACAAACAAGAAGATAGGCAATAGTAATAGTAATCGTTTTAGTTTTAGTAAATAGTTATAGTAATAATAGTAATATCGAGCAGGAACGCGCGTTGATTCGCTGGTCCGTGACGGTGGTGATAGTGCGACGGCGGCGGCGGCGGCAGCGACCACTCCACACCACGCGCGCGCGTTTCCGAGTCGCGACGAAACGCTCGCACAAGGCACCGTTGGTCGCGTCTTCCGCACGCCACAACGTCCGTCGCGCCCAAACCGCAAGCACCGCCGTTGTCGAGATTGTTCGTCTCCACCGTGTCGTCTCCGCGGACTTCGTGTTTGACCGTGTGATTAACACTATAATAATATACATCAGCTACCTGCATAATATTATTTTAATATCGAAAGGATAAATTTGAATCAAAAACCGCCCATTTTTGAACAGAACGAATTTCACGCGATCGGTCATACGATACTATACGAACACTGCATACGGTGCCTAACAAGCATTTCGCAGACACATTTGCGTTTTTAATCGTATATTGTACATCTGTCGTGGGATTTTTGTCGTTTTCTCGTCATCCCCGAAACAACCGCCGCTCGAGTATTTTTTCGCCACCACTGCCGCCCACCCGAAAATGGATGGCACCGCTTTTCGCGCCGTCGTCCTACTGTTGTTAGCGGTATTCAAGGTGAGTGAAAATTTTGGACATTTTTGTTTTTTAACATTTTATACCGATCGACCACGGAATGCATTGGGTAGTCTGTTGACGTTGTGCATTGAAGTGCGTATTGGAATATGTTGGATGTAGGTGCTTTGATATGCCTAATGATTGCGTGCCCGGTTACGATCGGTTACCTGCGATCGAGAAAATTCGTACATATTATTGTACAGGTACATCGACCAAAATGTATATATAATAATATACGAGCCGCTTTTGTGATTGTTGTTGTAGTTTTTTTGAGTGATGGATTTAGCAAAGATTGACCAGTTACGATTGATTACCGGCGAACGACCAAAATCATTTCTTTCAGTAATTCAAAAAAAATATCTCGTCTGTTCGTTTTTAGCCAATTATTGAATCTCATAAACGCACGTCCAATTTAATGAGAACAGTAATATTATTGTGCCCATTTCGAGTTTTGATGTTCTTAAAAGTTAAAAGTACCTAATGATAATATTATACCTACGTATATATCATATACCTACACGTCGATTAGACTAAACATCAGCTATCGGTCTTTTCTATTTTTATATAGAGTGAATAAGAGTAGATTATCAATTGATTTGAGTATCATCAATATTATTGCGTTCATAATTAATACATTTTAAAATATATAATATTAATATTCTCAACACAATTTATTTAACTTTATTTAAATTGTGGTTAAAGAATATGGACTAATCGTTTTGTTATTATTGTTTGGACGTTTCAATTACCTGCGTTCCCACAACTGATTTTTCAACTTCCATTGTAATAGAAAATTAAAATATTTAACACGAATCTGAAAATCTAGAACAATTTGTTCTACGCAATTAGAGAAATTAGTTCAAAATATATTCCAATGAATGTTGTTCGTTTTTAATAATTTCGGGATATTATTTAAACTAGTTCTTATAGTTTTTTTTTTTTTATTAAAACATTTGCAACTTAGGTAATTATGTAAAATAATATTTTATTTAATCACTTGGCTAAGAAAAGAAGAATTTTTGCCTTGTGTGTGTGAGAGCTTATCCGAATAACCTATATTATTAACTATTAATTATTATAATATCTATATATATTTGTATATAGTTGTTTATCATCATTGTGTCCCACACTCACCAAACAATATTCAGGTTTAATATATTTTTTTACAAGAATAAAATCACAATATTTGAAGCGTATAGAGCAAAATTGCAGTTATGATTGAAAAAATAGGTTATACGACTTGTGATTATTCTTGGGATTTATTTGTTTTTTCCGACAAGTTATAATATGATATCGTGACCAAAATACAAAACTATTACGTTTAATATTTATAATACATAGGAAAACACTGGAAATAATTAGTATTTAGTTGAAAGGTGTTATTGGTAACGATTCTGCATTGCTATCCACGTTATCGATTTGTGTAGAATAATATAATATTATTATAATGTGCACTTATACATGCATGCATATTATGTACGTTTTTAACGGTTCGTTAAAGTCTTTTCGATCGGTATCGGTGAGCGCTAAACGGTTCGTAAGACCCACTTGCCTGCAGTCTCTGTGTAGTGTGTATACATATTATTGTTGTTATATAATTATCATTATACATTATTATATGCAACCCAATACGATATAATATACTACAATAACAATATTCGTCGTGATGCGATCTGTTAAGACTATTATTGGACATTAAAACAATGGTGCATTTCTTTGGCCATACAATTAATTGAATTTTGAACGCATACATTATAATATGATACAGCAATATACAAACAACGATGTAACATATAACTCATGATGACCACTGTTATAATACATATTTATAACAATTGCCTATGTTGTATAATCATATACACAACATTATATATAAAGTGTAATGTTCGATAGCAACGATACGCGTGTATCGTTATAAGTGTATTCCCAATTAGGCAGGTTGCGGTAAACCAATTTCGAAGAGTACGGTAAATGAAAAATAATAATTATGAAAAACGAATGCTGAACTATGACCATTATGGTGTCTTAATCTAATACGTATAATGGCAACTATATTGAATGTGGTTTTACACAATGGGTGCGATTCTTATGACAAATTTGTGCGATACCCGCGTGAAATTTCTTATAAAAAAAATGATTAGGTAAACGTAAGGCAATAAGGCAACATCGTGACCGTGATTGTCAGTAAATTAAATAAATAAATAAGATATAATTAATACCTTTATAAAAACTAGGTCTAAAAAGTAAAAATAGACAGAGCAGTTAAAAATGTCATTATAGTGATGGAAGCTCTGAATAGTTGTGAGAGCAAGAATAGTTATAACTACCAAGATCAATGTCAGTATTATTTTTAACGAGCTAAACCTCAATAACTGGGTGACGTATTTTATTTATTAAAACGAAATGTTGAGCAAAATATATAAATTTTGTTTTATACCAAAACAATTAATTGTTCTAAAACAAGTACAAAAAAAACGTAATACCCTGCAATAAACATATTATAAAATAACAATTTGCGTATAATATCAAAACTTAATTTATACGAAAACGGTTTAATGTGTCTATTATAACATAGACGAAGATGAAGACCAACAATTATAATATTATGTACAATTTAATATTAATCTCGCTCGCTATATGTTAATAATACTCAAAAAATCCTATTATATTTCCGGGCAATAATAATTGTAGTGTGTATGGGATTTTTGTTTTGAAACGTTACACACATACTACTAAATTTGTATATATTATATTATAAATTATAATAGTAAATAAATGTATCACAAACAAAAAATACGGTTATTATCGATATAATACAGGTATTATAAAGTTAACTGGAGTTTTGAATACGTACATCGAAGCATTGTATATACATTATAATATAATGACCGTCAAAATCAATAATGCTCTGAATCAAAATTATGTTTTTTTTCTTTTACCGGAATGACTATATTATATTATTATTATTATACAGCTATAGGCGTCCTTAATACTTATATAAAATATATGATGTTTAAGTGTATAATACAGTAAGTTAAATATCGTTAAACCGAGTCGTCGGAAAAAAATCCAACCGCAGCTATAGGACTATATATTATTATAATATAATATTGTAATGTACGGCCGTGATGTAAACGAGTGTACATAAAATATTATTATTATAGATTTCTTATAAATCGCGTGTTATATCGGTCGATTGGCGCGAGTGCAACAGGTGCGAGAAGAGCAGATGAGACTTCCTACGGTACACACTACACAGATATAATACAGTTACGTAATTAGAGCGTAATCAACATAATATTATTTTGTGCGAGACGGCGCCGGAGCACAATAATAATATAATGTACCTATACATAGGTATTATTATTATTGCGTTATATTACCTATATTTTATATTATGTTTTACACGCGGTCGGTCTCGTATAATATTATTCATTAACACATTATAATATATAAAATATAATGAACTTATATATTGTGCGCGTTGCGTACAACGGCAAGTGGGCCGGATCTACGACTGGATTAATTAGCGTTGTTAAAGATAATTTCGACAACTCCGGTCCCGTAATATATTATAATACATATGCGGAGTAGTAGAACATAATAATAAATTAATATATTATATTATATTATGATATCACGATGTCTGTAGTAACAATATTGTAATTTTCAAAAAAAGCAAATAAAATTATTGTTCACGGGTGACCGGAACCGTTGGATAAGGATTAATTGCAGCTGCCGCGTGTCGTTCGAGAAAAACTGCAGTAATGTATGCGCGCGACGGTTGCACCGAGAGTTGTACATTATAATTCTTTATCAGCTCTATTATTACGAGTACAGTAGTACACACACACACACACACACACACACACACACACACACACACACACACACACACACACAATGCGTGTTTGATAATTTTTAGTATTCGCCAAAATAACAGTGGTTTGCGATTAATAATTAATAATATACAATGCAAAACTTGAGGCGTTATACATATTATTAAGCACAGCGACGTGTAACGTGTTATTTAACGTGCCTACAACTACCTAAGCATTTTTTTCGAAAAGCCAAAAGGGGGAGAGGAAGAAAGTATGTATTGTTTTCAAATAAATACAAAATAATGGTGTTAACAGTTGAATTTCGTTCTTGTTCGTTTTTTTTTATTCCATATATTCTTTTCTATATCTATTAATCCAATTCTCGTACCTATATGTTCGGACATAACTATCGTGGCTACCACAATTTAATACAAAATGAAGCCTGCAGTATTATATATGTATAAACATAGCGTGGTAAGTGCGAATCCAGGAAGAAAATTCCGGGAGCAAAAGTGCGATTTGAATAAAGACATAATAAGTGCACTCATTTTTAGCGTCAGGCAAAAAAATTCTAAAAAATTCTATTGTTCAATTCGTAAAATAAAAATTTCAAAAAATAATTTAAATATATATTTAATTTACTTATACAATATTATATTTGATTATTATTATTTGTAATACACTTACAATTTACAAATATTATTGTTCTATATAAAAAATGTTGATAAATATAGTCAATAGAAAAGCATAGTTTATTTCACAAAATTAAAATATTGTTTTTAAGTGATTTTTAAAGTAATAATATAATTATTATTTTATATACCTCCATACCTAGTGGATTTCTATTGTATTTTTATTACGGACTTTGTACTTTGACTTTGGTATTTTTTAAGTACATACCTAACATTCGCGTCGTGTTATATTATTAGTATATATTTTAGTATGTATCATCATTCATCATCATCATCACCAACAACACTATCAGTATTACACGAACAATATTTCACGTTTGCGGTACCTATACGTATCGGAGAATAGCAGTAATAGCACATACCTATTGCCGTTTTCTGAAGAACAGTTTAATAAACGCGCGTGTAATATAATACATAATAATAATATTATTGTATTGACATGGTTGCACGGCAATCTTCTCGTCAGACGTTTTCCGGTCGGATTAGCGATGCCGCGGGCGCGAGAGAATATTACACATTTCGATCACCCGGATTCGTGGGAACGATATCACGTCATAATAATATTGCATTACAATAAATATACGATATTATATATTTTATATTATAATATTATATTATATTATATTATACACACCGGTACTTTTTATACGCATATCGTTCGTATAGGTACTAATATAATACCTATATAAATCATGGCTATAATAATATTATGTACTATTATTATCGTTTTCCGCCCGTAATATCAGGACCGTTGACGTCTCGCCTTTAAGATTTAAAATAATATCAGTGTTTATTATTTAGGCTGCATTCACGATTTTCATGCCAAAACTAAAACTCTGGTCGATTCGAGTGATTTTTTTTGTTGTGGGTGCAACCGATTTTTTTTTAGAATAAACAACCAAATTTCAGGCTTGATTTTTATATAATACAATACAATATTGTCAAATTTCCCTTCCTTCTTTTTCTGAATTAGGAGTTGTAGCAGATAGTTTAGTCGACAAAGCTTAATTGATGTGGCTTAAATTCGTATTGTATGTAATTTATTAATGTCTAATGATTATAGGTAGTATAAAAACTTATAAACGTAGGTATTTGGTGTTATCATATTATAATAAAAATATTATTTTTTTTTATTTTGAATTAAAGCTTCGACAACTGAGGTCATTAGGCTGTTACTATGAGGGGAGGGTGTGGTTAGTTTGGGCAAACGTATGTGTGGCATGGTTTTGCCACTAAAAACCCGGGTGGTCACCTATCCGGCAACTAGTGACACTGACAGGTGCGTACACTCATAACACGTTTTGTGACTGCAGAATGTAAACACCGTGCCACAATAATATTATAAATAACTATTTTTATACATTTTATTTTAATTAAAAATGTTTACCTATGCTAATTATTTGTCAACGAATTAAACCCATCTTATTTGGTTATTTTCATATTATTTATCCATTATGTTCCGTAGACATTTGTTATTTGTCTGCTGACCATAGCAATTTGTTTTTTTTTTAATACAAGAGATAATATTGTGTTTGTATACTATAGGTAATAGGCATATGATGTCATCAAGATAATATAAACGATAAAGTAAATAAACTAAAAACCAGATAACAGATATTATTTTTTATTAGTTTATCATTATTTCCGAACGCTACAACTCTTATGCATTTTTAAATTTTTTTATGCATCTCGAATTTCACATGCAATTAGGATGATTTGATTTTAATCTTTATCTAATAACGCTGAAATTCTGATTAGCGATTTTTTTTACTACCAATACGACACATTATTATCATAATAATATGTATACGGTAAACGCGTCATCGATCGATGTTAGATAAAAAAAATATGTACACATTATAGTCAACGCGATTGCTGACCCGTTTCGCGCGCATATACGTTCATCGGTTATACAGCTATTGTAACATTGGTCGTGTAATGTGTCATAGACAATATATATAAATATTATATAGGACTTTTTGTATCGTTTTCCGAAACGCAGAGAAACCAGAAAATTGTTGTCGTCTATATTCACTTGGTATGTTTATACGGTCCACATACTGCGTTGGCATACGTAAACGATGCACATGTAGGTATATGTCATGTACATATATATTATGACATTTCGTACGCGGTTATGCGTGCAATCGTTTTCCAGTAAAATGCAGAAGACACCGCTCGATTGCAAAAAAATTAAAATTAAACGGACGATCGATAAATTATAAATATATTATCGGGGCCCGTGTGATATAATCGTTGAATATTATTACAATTATTGCAGTATGGGTTGATTCCGCCAGATTTGAATTAAATATAATATATTATAGAACATTAGAAACGATACATATTACACGTATGCTGAGACCGATAGGTTCACTCGCGAAACAACCATGAAATGAATTGTACCGCATAACAAATCATGGAACACAAATGCACAACCTCATTGTATCTCAAGAATTATGCCACTGCAGTTTATCGCAGTTACTTGCTGTGTAAATTATGTAAATAATATAATGTAGGTTAACGGTTATCTCCACATATAGTTGATGTTGAATTGCATTTTTTACAAATCCCGAAAATCCCGAAAATCAGAAAAATCATTATTGTATTCACATGTTTATAGTTTATACGCAACTATAATGCATTCCTGGTAATTTTTTTCTAATCTACTAATGTTTATATACATTGTGAATAATATTTCTTTAATTAGGTAGATACAACAAAATAACTAAACGATATTTTTCGTTTAAAAATATCTCATATTTAGCAAAAAATCAAATTTAAAATGTCTAAAAATCTGTCTAAAAAACTGTCTGTCTATGTATTTTTGACATTTTTAAGTCGCTGCATGTGGCTTAAATATAAAAAGTTATTACTTAATTCAATAGTACTCCACACTATATTATTTTTTCATGTTAAGGAATTAAAATGGCAACGTAAGGGGTTATACTGGGTAAACTCTGATATATTCTAAGATATGAACTGTACCTACCCTTATGCTGCCATTTTATTTTTGTTTGATAACAATAAAGGCTATGTGCAATATCCTTGTATATTTAAGCCATGGATTGTTGTAAGAATAAATTGTGGGTAGCTTTGTGTTGAATTTTCAAGCCTTGATTACTAAAATTTAAAATGTTATGCAATATTTTCCACTAAAAAAATTACAAATTTTCGTGATTTTCACGAATTTTAAAACCTGTCAACTATATATTATTAACAACTAGCATACTATTTTAGAGTATGTATATTATTGGTATTTTGGTTGCTTAACTATAATAGTATATATTATTTATATGCTGCGACGACACCGTCGTCGTCGACACGCGGGATTATCGTCCCAATTTCATTCAAGTTACCAATAACAAATGCGAAGAAACCGATAATAATAATAATAATAATAATAATATAGTGTATGGCGACGGTTATCATAAAATATAACAATCAAAATAATTTGATATTGAATTTCAGCAATGACGCTTCGCGGTCGGTTGGACCGCGATATTGGTATAATAATAATAGGTACCTATGTGTCGCGAAAGTAGTGCGATCGAGAGGTTTTTGGATTTCGCCTGTCCGCGTGGGGACCCTATTGCCGATCGTTGTACTTCGTACTATATCATAAAACATTTATCAGTTTGGTTTGTCCCTGAACGGGACGATATAATATTATGTATTATGCCTTATAACTGTTATAGAATATGTACAGACGCACAAATACTTAGGCGGTTAGATTTATTATGATATATACAGATTACAGATTGATCCACTTTATCGGATACGCTCAATGCTCATTTTCTATGTCAATTTCTGGGACAAACTTTATCCATAATTTCACATCGTTATAAGCGAGATATTTTTATGAAGTAAGAATCCATTTTACATAATTATCAATCAAACGTTGAATCAATATTTATAAGGTTTAAGTTCCGTTGAGAGGACCGATGGTGAAGACATTATACAAGATATTATCTATTCCTCTCATCTAAACTTAAACTGTTTATTAATTAACTATTATACCTATTGAAAATGTGAATTTGGTGTTACAGTAACGTTGATTTAATTAAATTATTCACATCAAGTTCAATTAAATACTATTATAGTATAATATATTATATCGTCGTATCAAGTAAGCCCTATATCAAGACAGTGTATAGACTTGTACAGTTATACTGCGGAGTCGCTCGTCGCGAAATACGTTCAAAATTGTTATAATTATATTATTCATTCCGCATACAACGGTTTAACTAGTTTTATACAACTACTAATGAAACAAATCATAAAATATTTTATTAACTATTTGAAAATAAATAGTATACATCTAGCTGGTTGCAAATGTCAGAATATCATAAAATCATAAAATCTTAATGTTTACGTGACATCGTTCGGATTTAGTAATTTATTTTTTTCGATGATCGTTTTATAAGCTGAATAAAATTATATATTATTATGAATATTATGTATACGTCGATCCCACGTAACGTCGATAAAAATATTATGCTCGTCGAATTTCAGTGGGTATTATAATCCTCCGATATGGAGTAAAAACGACAAACTGATTTCCAAACGTGCGACGTCACGTACGACGTTTCTATATTTTATTTGAGTCGCATACTCACATGGTCTCGTATTTATAAAATTGCAATCTCGGTAATTAAACTGGAATCAAAAATGTGAAGTTTACTTTGACGAAAGAAGAAAGTAAAGTATAACATTGGGTTTGTTATTTTGTTGTTGTTGTTGTTGATGAAGACGATCGGCGTAAATCGAAAAAAAAATATACGTTCGGACCGTTTAAACGCGTTTCCGAGACCATGTACCTACATATAATAATATAATTGTTAATGATGAAACATAATAATATAAATGTTTATGTTGTTTAGAATATACTAAGGGACACGTGACCTAGTGATTGAAAAATAAAAACGTTTCGTGTTAAAATGTTGATCATATATATTATATTATATGTACGATCAAATCGACAGTTAAATGTTTTTTTTTCACTTTAGTACGTGCTTGCAACACTTCGTAAGTACAACAATCAATGATGAACAACAATAAAACATAGACGTGATGGTTTCATTCTTTTCCTTTTCTCTAGAAAAAAAGAGACAAAAATAAACACTATAATGTTATTATGTTGTTGGTATAGGAGTACAAATTCGCATTCACGCGGCACATCAAATAATAATATAATATAGTGTGCGTTAATTATTATTTTCGAATGAAATGGTCGATTATCACCTTATAATTTATAATACGTATTACTACCTAGGTATATAATAAGTTAAATATTGTAAGGATAATATACGTATAATACGTTTTGTCGACGATGTACCTAAATAATAAAGTTGGCGAATGCGTACGTGACAGTGATAGTTTATAACTCTAGTACACATTGCTATATAATAGAATAAAAAATATAGCGTAGACCAGACAAATATCTACAAAAATCGAAAATAATCTTTCAATAAAAAATTACTTATAATATAAAGATCATGGGTTATTATAGGTATATGTACCGGATAACATACAATGTCTGAATATCAGCCATTATGAATTATCCGCGGGTGCAAAAACGTTTTTCTGTTTTTATATTATTATGTCATCTCGTAGCTGATGAACTTGTTTATACTTATATGGAGGTAGTTTTTTCTTTCTTTTTCTTGTGGCAAGATTTTCTATCGTAAGATTATTTTCGATATTCGTACCGATTCGTTTGATTTACTATATATTATATTATATTTCTATGCTACAGTTGCAGTGCGTTAGGTATACGAGAGTTGTTAACCATCATAATATATTATCGCATAATTACGTCCGTTATCCAACTAAGTACCTACGAATCACATACTCCGGCGATACGATCCGCACAAAAAGGTAACGTGTGACAAAAAACGAGAAACCAATTGCCGCGCACCCACTGTATAATATACGCATCATCCAGTTATATTATTGTAGTTGCAGGACGCAGTATATAATATTAAGTACCTACGATAATGTATTGTATAGGCACATTGAGGCACCACCATTGGACATGTCGAATGGTGTACCATATACGCGGTATGTTATTATTATTATGGTTGTCTGCGTCGCGCCCTGAATACGTCTCGCGTATAAGAACCGTATTTTTGATCCAGCGGACCAAAGAATTTTTGGTCGACCGAATACGCCGCCGCGCCGCCCTACTGGTCGGAAATTATCCGTCGTGTACGCGTCTCGTCGGGTGTAACGCGCGTATAATATTCTCGAGCAGTCGTTACTCGGCGGTTTACTGAAAACGTAAAAAAAAAAGCCAAAACCAGAACGTCGCGAGACCCATCAAGGAGCACAAAAATCGAAAAAACGTCATAAATACCGGACGTAAACGAACGGGAAAAGACGTGGATTGCGTATAGAAACAATCATGACGTTATATATATATATAGTTTGAGTATAATTTTATAATATATTGCTTATATTATACTCTCACGAAACGCGCGTATTGCCCACCGTCGTAGGTATATATGTGCATATAATATTATTGTTGTAACAATGACGTACGGTCGCGGCGATCCTACACTCTAGGTATTTACACTATATGCATAGGGATGATCGAGCTGTTTTTCGCGGGAACAGTTATGTGTGTCAGCGTGTGTACGAACAATAATATAATATAATATAGAACACGAAGGAAAACAGGAAAACGGAAAAATATCGCCAATCACGATTCGGGCGCGCGGGAAAAATCAATGGGCATAATATAATATTATTACCATCGTTTTACCTCCACAATATTATATTATATACATACAGCACGTCGCGAGTCTCTGTAGAGACTGTTCGACTGCAATGTCATATCGTATATATATAACGATCGTTATCGTTATCATACTTGTATATGATATAAGTATATATATAATACATATTAAATACGGTGCCCGGAAAAACTGTATATGAGTCTTCGGAATTCCAGCGATAGAGTCCGTTCGTCATGCAGCTATACCTCGTTCGGCTTTTTTTCCTCCATAAAAAAAAATAATATTATTATCATTATAATATTATATTATATGTATATGGCGTGTACCTACGCCTGTCGGATAACGCGTCCCGTTACGTTATATATACTCTATCACCGCCGCGTATAAATATTTAATGGTTACCTATAGGCTATAATATTAAATTCCGTCTCCGAGTGCATTTTGCGTAGGCTGTAGACACACACACACACACACACACACACACACACACACACACACACAACATACGGTTGGGTTCCTTTCGTGTGCGATACGTATCGCCACCCGACGATGTTTTCCGCCGCGACTGATCGACATAGAGATACGCGTATAAAATATAATATTATTGTCGTTATTATTACGTGGTAAGTATACCGGTATAAAGGACGGAAGAGTTACCTTTTGATTTCGTCTCGTTACGCCGCGACCACCGCTCGCGTCGGCAAGCAGGACACGATTTTTTTTTTTAATTTTCGTTGTTTTTTTCTCTCGTAATAACAATTTTTATTATGAGACGACGTTTTCCATGGGAAATGTTTTGTGACATTTTCTATCATCCGCTCCGCGGTACGAACGTGTCCCAAATCGCAGATTTTCGTATATAAGCCACTGCCGAATCCGTGCAGTACGCAGCGATTAGCAATCAAAACGCGTTCTCCGCACCAAATGAAATAATAATAATAATAACAATAATATACATAAACGTATCAGATAAATACACAGAATTGTATAATATAATTATGTTGTGTCCAACGAAACTCGGTCAAATGTTTTACATGCCATAATATTATACACTACATAGCCCGGAAGGAGGTTCGCGTACGTTTCAATTATTGTCGAGTGTGGTTCTGATTGTTTTGCAGCAGGCATCACGCGTATAGTATACTTATATCTATTTATTAAAATGAAATGTTTATTCAATTAAATCTACACCTGCAATTGTTTTTGCCTCCGAAAAGTATACTTTCTTTGTATTTAAAATGAGACGAACCGCGTAACAAAAACCTAGATCGATTTAACGTCTTGTTATATTATTCAAAATAAATATCGGTTTTTTTCATTTAATGGACGTTTTATTTATTAAAGACGTGTATACATCGTTTAAATCTCTATAGATTGAAAAAAAAAATAAATCTTTCGTCTTTCGCCTTGCTGACCAAAGATAACCGACTACTATAATAGCTATAATTTTTATGCCATCATCGAAGTATTATAATTTATAATAAACAAATTGGTACTCTCGATTTTTGGTTTTTCATGGTATTTCGATGGCGTAGGAATACAACTGAAGAGGAAATTTCATCGGAGAAATGATCACGTTAATCAATCAGGTGTGATGCCTGAAGTCAACGACATTACGGTCAAGTTAATCGGTGTGATATGATTATATAGGTATATAGATTATAGATACTATTGTGTGTATACCTATATAATAGGTATGTGTCCGCAGTAAAAGTGGACCAATCATCCATTATGGACGATTTGTTTTTCGATTCGTGCTTAATACATTACGATAATTTTAAAAATGTGAAAACAACTAACGAGTTTTCCAATAATTACAATTTTCGTTGACTTTCTATATATTGATTTAGGTATTAAGAACTATTGGTAATTCGATTTATATCAAAGTATTTAAATATTTTTTTTATTTATTTTTCAGACACACGAGGTTTCTACTCAAGATTACGATGGTAAGTGTATATTATAAATAACAATCATGCACGTTTCGTTCGTTTATTCGTACTGACGAATGACGACGTTATATTTTGTTCCATCCTCCACTAAACCGGCATTAGAATTTCCCCGCATTTCCTATAAAAGATCTAGTTTTGCCCACCATCCGAAAATATATTATGATGTAGTGGAATTGAAAATGTTTTCGCGTTGTATTTCGATTTTTGATCCATTCGCGGAAATGTCCTAATTTCGTTTTCATATAATATAATATTATTTTATTATATGACATGTATTTATTTTTTTACGACGACGTGTTCAGCGTATATATAATAAAATTGTCGTCATCGGCGCCACGAAAACGTTTCACGCTAAATGCACTTTTAATCCAAACCATAATATTCGGACCAGGCTAGTGCGAAAAACGCTGAGGCGTCTGCGTCGGTCTAGATTTAACGGCACCTAATTATTGGTGGCAGTCGTATTATAGTATTCGTCTCGATATAGATCTTCCTCCACCGACGACGGTAGTGTGCGTGTTTGTGAGTGTGTAATGTGTATTGTTTGCGCGTATCTGTTTCAACGTCACAACACGCGAATAATAATAATGATAATGTCTTCATCGTACGACGAAAGTAAGAAAAATAAAATAATAATTGGATGTCGGTCGAGCGATGTGATAAATCGTCGACGCACGATCGTTATAGTAATATTATATTGAGTGTTCATTAAACGTTCCGTAAACACGCGTCACCACATATTACATTGGGATAGGTAAACGTAAACCAACGTCCATAAGTATAACAGACAATAAAAATATTTACCTGCGACGATTAAAACGTGTAATCAATCTCATAGCAATATTTTACAGAACAAAGTCGTTTTCCGTTAAAAAAAAACCCAATTTTCCTCGAAAAAAATCATCATCTCGTTGTTCATAAAATCATTGATTATAGATACTAGTATTTATAATCAATGATAAATTAGTATAATATTATTTATGCGTGTGCATGACATTTTATTTATATTTTGTCGTGCTTTTATAGTGTCTGAAATACAGTGTTCGTTTTCGACGGACTCGCTGAGGGTGGGCAAAGCACTTTTGGGAGTCAAAGACGTGATATCCGCCCGGCTAAAGAAGCCCGACGGGTTCAAGGGGCACCCGCTGTTCGCTGACGACCGATCCGTCGACCCGTTGATCGATCCTGTCTGCCAGATACGACCCGACTTGTCGGACGTGTCTCTGCTGACGTACAACCTGTTGGTCACCGACTTCACGCGGTGCGGCGTGCTCAGGCGAAACGTAAGTTTCAAATTTTTATACATCGTTATGATATATTATATTATACATTTTATGCTTATTAATATTATTGTTATACCGTCCGCCGTCATCGAGGACATGCAATAGTTAGACCGCTGTGTTTTCCGAGAAAAAAAGGGAAAATACAGTAGCTAATGCCTTATATATTATGATTTGTCGAGCGAGATCATTGAAATGGGCGGAGATTGCATAAAATAATTTTAATATTTTATGATCTTTACCGGTTTAGTGACTCAAAATCTGGAAGACCCCGTGCGTGAACTTTAACGGACAGTTATAAATTATAATTGTATTAATGTTATAGAAGCTGAGGAAACTTTTAGACATTACACTTACCTACATCGTTTTTATGTGTTAAAAAGTAAAAAGGACGGAAAAAGACTCCAAAAAGACTTTTTTAACATTATCGATTTAAGTTTTTTTTAAATTTTATAATTATAATATATTATATTTTTAATTCTCATTTATAAAGCCGGTTATTTTCTGGAGTACAAAATTTTGTATAAAATCGGAGTTATAAATTATGATTATGTTAAGTTTTATTTATGAGTGGAGTGAGTTACCTCAGGGGTCAGGGGTAGGTATTCCATAATATGTTAACCCACTATAATCATAGGTGCTCACCCGCTTATCTTAACTTAAAAGTTAAAATACTTATCTCTAATAAAGCCCCATATAGTAGGCCTCTACTATATTATTATACAATTATATACGTGAATGGATAAATTAATTTATGTCACGCGGGTCTCGAACTCGATAGTTTTTTTTTTTGAGAACTATATCTAACCTATATTATACCTACGTCGTATTAATATTTCCTTCGCCGTACCCGTGTTTTTCAGGGTTTCGTGCACGTCCGAGTGTGGTTTCCGCAGTTCCCCGGCGTCGTCATGATGTCCGATCAAGAGCTGATCATAATGTGCAAACCACCAGAACCAACAGTGATCGAGAACAAAGCCGCCGGTTTCGCCGGAAGTTTGTAAGTCCGCACAATGTTTTGTACATAATAATATAACATTATAATTACAATTTTCAGGGTAAGTCGGATATAATATAGCTGCAGGTGTAGGTAGGTCTTGTCCGTCGCGCGTGCTGGATGCGACCGCTTCGCTGCCATGCGGTTATTCGTAGAGAATGGCAGCGGCATCGTAATTGTGAGACGACGTGGTTTGGCGAATTTTTTTTTTTAAAAAAATACCACTCACGTGTTAACCCATCACATATTTTTATGAAATTATAATATATTATTATATATTCTCACGAGGTGTGTTTGACGACTTTATCTAATTGCTCAAATGTTGAAAAAAATAAAAAAAAATACGAGAATTTCGTTATAGTATACGGTTTAAATAGGCGTGTAAAACACACGCGAGTGTATCGCATGGGGGAAAAAACGTTAGCCGAAAACCTTATAGTGAAACACACTGTCGTAGAATATCGGACGAGCGTACCGGAGAGAAATTAAATAGATTCTGTGAAAAACGCCGTGTACAGGTATGCCATTTTAGTGCGTATACCGACCCATATATGATAATAATATTATGTATACCAATACAATCACATTTGATCTATATTATTATAATATTATTCAATATCAGATTTAGATCAAATTCGGAGCCTTAGTTTTATTTTTGGGCAAAGAATGAATTTTACAAAAAAATTGGTGTAAATGCATACACTGAACCCCCTCAAACGACGCGTTTGGTGTGCCCACAAACGCCGAATAGAATCTATTCAATAGGCGATATAAACACACACATGTTAATGTTTTGCATAAGACATGCCACCAACGACATCGTTAATAATTCATTTCCGGTTTCTTGTTTTTATCGAACCAAAATCTGCAGTAGATAGGTACTCTATAGCAGTGGCGTATTTACGGGGGGGGATAGATTCCCCCCTTGACCTTTTTTTTTTTGTAAAATTAAGTTTACTTATTTTCTGTATTTCTCAATATGATACTACTTTTAAGTTTTAAGTAGGTACCTATATCTGTTTTCTAAATGTTCTAGCCGTGGTAATTTTTCCGCTTTGATATAGGTACCTACTATACACCACTAGTCGTTCGTGGCATAAATATCCGAAAATAAAAACATATATCTTTATGGTGGTATGGTATACTATATTTTTGAATTCTCTGCGAATTATTTTTCATGCATGAGTGTTTATAATAATCCCGATAAATATTCGGTAAATAAAACAAAATTACCATGAAGACTATAGATTTACCATAGGGTATGGGTTTATTTTTAGTGACTGAAAACATTGTATTCACCTCTGGGTTACATGCTTTAGATGTTTGTGATAAAGAGGTTTATCCAAATATTCATGAACTTTTGAAAATATTTTGTACTTTGCCTGTATCAACTGCTATATAACTGAACGATGTTTTTCAAGTTTTTATTAAGTAATAAGTAATACTTAATAAATAGTATGACTAAAGTAAATATTTTATCAATTTTCCTATCTAATATTGAATAATAACTATAAATTAAATAGTAATTATTATATACTTTGTTTATTATAACCTAC
>NC_042495.1:38953594-38983398 GCF_005508785.2 Acyrthosiphon pisum | reverse complement strand
TCCTCTTAATGTATTGGCTTTATTTGCATGTCACCGGTCAATACAATAATCATGCCAGATAAGCTTATCGATGAACTGAGCATCCAAAAAAAAATAGAAAACAGGATTTTGTATTATAACTATTTTTTTTGTTTATCGTATTAAACACGTGATTGTCGTTAGTATGAATTTATAATAAATGCATTTAGGTACTAATGTACTATGCAATTTGTGTTAATTCTTATTTCACCTTGATCCACACTAAACTCAACAAGTTAGATGATTTTAACATTGTATATTATATTCGTATTTATTGAGTGTACCTATTATTATATATTTCACCCCCCCCCCCCCCCCTATGAAAATGTCGCCACTGCTCTATAGAAGGTAGTGTCTGTACCTACTCAGTAGTCAGTACAGGCATCTATAGTTATATTATGATCAAATTCGATGATCGCACGGCGCACAGGCACGAAACCTAAAATATAACTATTAACTATTATACCAATTTACTAACCAAGCATGTTCTCCCCAAATTCTTATTATTTTTGGAAGTTCAAGAATACCTACTTGTTAAAATTTCAATTATTTAGTTTTTTTTTCATACCATTTGAGGAGTTTTATGTGGTGATACAATGGTCTTTTTCAAATAAGAACCTACCGTTTTCACTGTAAATTATTAAACATATAATTTTGTTGAAGATGTTGATGTGTCTACATCAAAATTAATATTTGAATATTTGAACGGGTAGTTTATGAGTCGTTATAATGTTTATTTTAAGGTTAATAGTCTATAAAAGCGTAGTTTAAAAAAATTATAAAATGTAACTATAGGTGTAATATTTCATGTATCTACTTTCGTACATACCTATTTAATATTAGAAGCACTCAAACAGTTTTTACAAATATAAAATATTGATGGATAAATAATATTGTATCTATACCTAAATACCAAGTAATTAGTAATTAGTATTATTTTCAAATCTTCATGTACCCCATATCTTACAAAACTCAAACCACCTTTACCATAGATCTTATTAGTACACTAAGGACCGTTCTTACAATGTCCGGTTAAAGTTAACCGACACTTAACCGGCCGAACTTTGCCGGTAAAAAATCTGTTATCAGTCGGTTAGCGTTTACCGACACTTTATCGTACATTGTAAGAACGGCCCTAAGTTAAATAATTCAAAAGCTACTGGTTAAAATAATTAAGACTTATTTAAACCATAACAATTTTCAAAATGCTTAACGATTGTAGAAAAAAGGGTGATTTCCATTAAAAAAAAAATTAATATCGCTATAGGACACTTCTTAAATGGCAAAAAATCTAAATAATTGGAAGTATGGTGCTTCAGTAGGAATACTTAAAAATTTTACAAATAATAATTTGAATAAATTGATTATTAAATGGGAAAATGGGGGTTGATGACCTCGATAAATCACCCTATAGACTCGGGAATTTTTCGCCTACGATATTATAGTACCATATCGTAATACTGATGAAACAGATTAGAAGAGCGATGAGAATAGGCGATTGTTCAAAACGAAAAAAGATGGAAAAAATCGAACGAAAAGTGTAGAAACGACTTGGCGTAACGGTATCGCCAAAGAGTCGGTCTCGTTGCAATGTGTAATACGGGCGCTATATGTTTATATATCATATTATACGGTGAGATACATGTATTACACTTATGCGCGTATCCCGCGCTGACCGATATCAATAGTTCGGTTATTGTGTCTCGGTCGTTACGTTTTCCTTTTGTTATTATCATTATTATTATTATTAAATAATAATAATAATAGTACTGTTGCCGGGCTCGTATGTAGAGTAAGTTTGTCGGTATATTCTTTACTCTATGGTCGGTACACACCGTGACGACAATCGTGTTCGTGTGTGTGTGTGTGTGTGTGTTGTATTTGTTTGTGTATATATCTATATAATATTATGTACAACCACAACTACAACAACGATACTTACAAATAACGATATACCTACTCATGATGATGACGACGGTCGACGACTATGATAATAATAATAATAATAATAATAACGACGACGAGACGGTGCCGATGACTATAACACTATAGTTATATTAAATGACTTTATAACAACGTATACGACCGTCGCTGCAGCCATTAATCAAATTAAATTTCGACGCTCAGTGACCATAACGATTTCGAGTTGTGGATCAAGATTGATGTAGTTATATTATTTTGTGCACCAGTTTATCTCGACCATGATAATAAGATATTGTGTAGCAAAGAGTAAAATACGTACCTAGGTACACCGCGTGCGATAACGGTGATAACAAAAACAACTTCTAGTCGTAAAAATTCGCCGGCCTTTCCGTTACAATTATACAAAGTATTAAATATGAATGCATTAATAATTGTCCATATAGTGTATAATACGTAATGAGTTATCACTAATAACACACCGTCGAAACTGTTGAATACGATCATGATTTTTCTGTTGCCGCCAATAGGTGAAATAATATTATCCTAATCGTCGAACAGAGAGATTAATAATTGCGCGTACAATCTTCTATACCGATCGAGTTTTACGATCGTATAGGTACGCCTGGCCGTACGCGATCATTATTCGTACCTATGTATAATTGATATTTTGATACGATAGTATAGTTTTCGTTTTTTTCCCACACGATTCCAAACTATCCTATGGAAATTAATTCGAAATTCACGCGTTTAATAAAAAATAAGTGTTGTTTTATAACGTTTAAAAAATAATGTCTATGTCTAAAAAAAATAAACTATTGGACTTCACAGCAATAATTATAATCTCTGTTCAGTTAGGTATTCGATGCTATTGATTTAAATACTTATAGTTTATAGTTGTAGGTATTAGGTACAATAATAGTCACGGAAGTTAGACATAAAACAAAAACCCGGTTAACGTTTAAATCTACCCACTTTGTTTAGGCATCATTATTTTAAAACCAGCATAAAAGCAAGGAGCTGAGCATTAAAAAAGTGCAACTATACACAGTAGCCAAAACAAATTACTAATTCTTCAATTAACACTGTGCCAAAAAAAGAATTTACTTTTAATTTAAAAAAAAAAAGTTTTATAAAAAAGTAATAAAGACATACTTGTGCGTTAATGATAAAATAATAGCTAAAAACATGATTTAATATTAAGGGAAATAATTTGAAGTCATAGTCATCTTTGTTTCGTTCCTATACAATCACTGATTGCTTTTGATTTTATTGGTATTTTTTTTTGTACTATTACAATTAGGTACATTTTAAAAACCCCAGAAACGTACGGCGATCGCATTAAACGTGCGTTAACTAAAATTGTTTTCAGAAACATATTTACAAAGAAACGCGACGGCTAATACAATTTTTATTTTTGTACGATAAGAGTATAAGACGTACTACTATGCATATTACTTATATATTATAATATAAACTTAAATAATAAAATATCGTATTCTATTAAAAAAAAAGAAAATCTCAATGAATAAATAATATGATTTCGTTTACAACAATTATTGACGTTTTCTTGGCATTAAATTATCTGTTCACCATAATATAGAATCGATGACAATTTTTTTCATCCGATTTATCTGCGTAGTGCAGTGTATTGATATATTATGTTTATTGTTTATAATATACATTGAATACAACAATTATACTATTTAATGGAATTTATTTATATGTGGGTACGCAGACACCACCACCTATTATAAATACAATACAAACTGAGAATTTGTATAAGTTTTTCTACGAGACATCTATAGACATATCGGCGGAATGAGCGAAAAGAAAATGATCATTATTTGTATTATTATCATCATTATTATTTGCGTGTCCTATATAGTATGCGATACATGTGTGTCTGTATGTGTGTTCGTCTGTGTCTATGTGTGTATGCGAGCGTGTGCGTATTTAAAGAAGAAGATATTTAAATAAACAATATGGCCGAGACGAACGTGATCGTGAAAAAAAAATAAAACCTAAATTCACATTTTCACGGTACTGCGCTCGTTTCTTCCTCCGTGGACATCTCTTTCGCGCCCGCTCGCTTCGCCTACTGACCCAATTGCTACACACCTATGAAAGATGACACACTAAAACGCGACGATGCGATGTATTATATATAGTACGATTTGTGTGTGTGTGTGTGAAAATTTTTCTATTATTTGATTGCCGATTGGCTTCAAGCCACAATAAATGTTTTGACGTACGTAACGCGCGTTCCATGCGGTACCGTAAAATATCAACGTGATAAACGTCAATATGATATAATGTATTATATATGATTTAATATTATAGTGCCAAAAACTATAATATAAATATTTACATATATTATATATTTATATAGTAGTGGTTTTAAACCAGAAGGTCACCACCCTATCAGCATAGTCAAAGAATATTTTAGAGTACCTACTCAGTACTCACACATTATTGTCACAATGATATTGTGTTAGCAGACAAAAAACAAAAAACTTAGATAATTATGACTTACTAGGTATAGTTAAATTTGATTATCGTTGTAGGTTTAAATATTGTCTTAAGTATACTCTTACAGCGAGAGAACGTGCCGATTCTGCGTATCCCCCGCGTCACCATGCTATCAAAACTAGTTCCCCATGGCAGGGTGTTCTGTTGGGGAATTAGTTTTGGTCGGTGCGTGGTGCGTTCTCTCACTGGACAGAGTTTAGGTAGGTACATTCGTTTAAATTTAATATTTTACCGTATTTCAATAAGCTCAAACGATTATTTTTAAACAATTTCAATTAACAATACCCGCGGTGTACACGCGGTCCAATGTATAAAATCGTGTGATTTAACGGATTGTTCGGTTTGCCAACAGCCCGCATGGTGCCCGAGTGTCTGGGGTCGTGGAAGAGACGCCCGGGAGACTTGAGTATGAGGTGGCTTTGTACAAGGAAGCACCAGCCCGATTAACGAACTTGAGCCATAACAGCGAACTGCCAGTCGACCAGGCCGTGCCCATCGGTACCAAACTTCAACTCAGGGCCAGGATCAACCCGCATTCAGGTATATATAATATGTATAATATTATAATACAGGTATATATTTGTGTAATATGTATACACTGCACAGAGTGATTTATTTGACAGTGAACGCTGAAACATTTTATATAGACCCAATTCAAACGTTTTGTGACGATTTAAATATTATTAGGCTTAATTTTACGTTAATTTGATTAGGTATTGTCAAAGATCGTAATAAGACAACTTAATAGAAATTTGATTTACTTATACCTCATGTTATACCTGTATAGGTTTAACGAAAAAAAAAAAACACAGACAACCATTGATGTGTTATTATAGTTAATTATTTCGATCGATGACGCAAAGGTCTTAATTCCGCAAGACAATATTATCCTGGGTGGGCGTAAAACGTGTTCGTCTCACACAGGTTAGATAATGAAAAAATGTCGATTTAATATCGATAATTTTCTAGTCGTGTTATTGATAACCGAGGTTCAAGTCACCTAGAGTCCAAATAGTGTGAATATTATAATAATAGTAATATGATATGTCCACTAGCCAGCAATAAAATATAATTAATAAAAACTCACTAAACGTGAAATCGTCACGCATGCTCCGAATACGTCACATATGTGTACACTGTGTACGCATGTGTACTGTGTATGCATGTACACTGTGTATGCATGTACACTGTGTATGCATTTTAGAACTATCATGACATTTGCTACAGGTATCTAAAATAATATATCACAGAGTTGGGAGTAGGTTCTCTGATAGTCTGATATCAGGTGACTTAAGCCGAATTCACTGCTACGTCGTCTGTCGTGTCATTTCATGTAAAAAATGTGGGTTCAGCCTAACTCTGGACATGTTCTAGTAGATCGCATACTTAGAGCATGATATCATCATTAAAACGGCCGATCAGAACACGATAGTAGGCACACGACACGATAGCCGTGCTCCTACCACATACGCATACCTATTATCAGTGTCTTGGTAATTGATATTTGTATGGTACGAACAATCGAAAATGTTCTTATAATAGTATAATACTATTTTATCATTTCAAACTATATTATAGACATACAATATTATACTTAGGTACTTTATTGACCATAACCCACCTCTCAAATTGTTTTTTTTTTTTACAAAGTTCCGGCCGCTCCGGGCTATGTCCCATTTTAAAACCTTATGTTAACCACGCTACTTCTGCCTATTATGCCCTCGTCGCACATTAATACAGCTATTCGTCATGTCGGAAAATCGTTACAATAACAATCAGGGTGATGGGTATAGAAAAAACTTACCAGCTACCAAGCGAGCCATAATTTTGCGCATCAATCTGCAAAACGACAGTGGTTATCCATTTTATCTATCATTAAACAATATTTTGATTTTTATATTTTTTTGTACAACGTTTCGGACGACGAAATTGTACCAAATGATGACCTACAGCTAGCCCAAAAATTGAAATTAATATGTCACCGCCGCGTCCGTGAACGTTACAGGAAATTACACACAAAAAAAAAAAAACAAAGAAAAGAAAACGCTTCACGATAATCCGTCAAATTAGCATATTAATATTATTAATCGGATGATACGGCGGCCACCAGCGCCGATCGAGAGTTACTTTTACCGGTCAAATTATTAATTATGCTATTGTATAGAAAGTAAACGCATCGTGTACCTAATTCAGTTAAAAACCACCTCTGACGAGTGTAATAACAATAATAATATTTATAATAATAATAGTAAAATCACTTTAATTATTGGTCTCCGGACAACTTATCGGAATAAATAGCACGTACACGATTCGAGAAGAAAATCGCTCGCGTTCTTGTAGGTACGCAATTTTATATATTATAACATAATAGTATACGCATGTCACATATTATTATACATACTAATCAGAATGATTATTTTAGTAGGTAGGTAAAACGTTTTATTTCTAAAAGATTTATTTTTTTTTTTAATTCTTATTTTATTATTCATAAGTGTAGGTACATGATTTGTTCACTCATAATAATATGTTTGTTATAAGCTGCAGTGTTGACTTTATTTTTAAATGGCAACTCATCTTTTGAATTTCAAAATCTTGCTGCAGCGTCTTTGAGAAAACAAGGGCGGTATAAATATTTTAAAGTTGCATTTAATTAACAAAAATTGTACAATAAAAACAAATTCATAATAATAGTTAATGCTTTTCGAAACAATAACAGTTTTTTATAGTTTAAACATTAATCAAATTCACTCTGTGTGAGCAATATATTTACCATTTACCCGTACGAGTAGAACCTGCTATTATTATTGCACTGCAATTCGATTATATCTCGTGTAACTGTAACAATAATTGATCGACTAACCTTTGTTTTCCGTTTAGCTTGGAAGTTTGTCAAGTTGATGGAAGTGTCCGTGTCTCCAGATCCTGACAACGCACACGTATCTGGTAGTGTCGCTCTGGTAAAAGACGGGTAAGTGTCAAGGATACGATTTTATAGCACTTAATTAAATGTGTATGAAATAAACGAATATATTATTATAAATTAACAAATTTCAAGGGTTCACAAAAAACAGACCGACCGACTAGTGTTTATTAAAGTTAAAGTGAGTACCTATGGAATAGTGAACTGACGAAAAATAAAAACTAAAATAAAAATAGATAAACGATTGAATAGTTGAAAAACATGATATTTTAGAATAAACGATTGATAAAAAAGAAAAAAAACAAATAACGTGAAATACTCGAAGAATTATAATAAATATCATAATTTTTTTTACTCATAAAAAAATCAAAAATAACCGTAAATTTATGAAACTTGACCAATGTTCAATATTCATAAAAACAATTCTAAATAATATTATGCTAGAAAACCTTAAAAAGTCGGCAAAATGTATAAAAGTATTTAAACTTCACTGTATGTACACCTACGCAAAACCAATAATAAAATTGTTGGCTTATTTTGATGTATTTATTGTAATAATTTCACAAAAATATGTAAATACTAATTATTAATCCGTTTGCTGAAACATATTGATATTAATTATAAAAATCGATTGTATTTTTATGAATAAAAAAAAGTAACAATTAATAATAAACTAAATGTATAATATAAATATTATTATAATATTATACTGGGGGGCTTAGTCCCTTGCTCACTAAGCTTGCCAACCCCAACTTCAAACTCATAACAGTCATAACCAGGGCCGTATTTACAATTTGTGCGCCCTGGGTAAAAATATTTTTACGCCCCCCCCTCCCCACCAAAAATTAGATCCACTTTTTTGATTTTTCTTAATACATTTTTAGTTAATAATTTGTAAATTTGTCATATGTTAAATACTATTATTAAAATGTAGGTATAAGGTATACCTAACAACACATATTATATTATTATACACAGCAAAAAAATGAATACAACAGGTACAATGATTATTTATAAATATATTATTACAATAATTTTCTTCTAGATTGCTTATTGGCAAAATCTTCTATAGTATCTTTATGACTCATAACTGTAATTTATATAATTTTTAAGTTAAATTGTTTTTTGTATTATTTTATTTTGCCATTTTAACTAAATTCACTAAAGTATAATATTCCAATATTTTTTTTGGTTTATTTTAATTTATAATAGACAGATATACCTTATATCAAGAATTAAATTTATATAAATACCTAAAGAAAATTACATTTTCACGTCAATTCGATAACAATAATTTGGGAATGTTAACAAAAATATTTTTTGAATCTTTAAATTTATCATTTATGTTGTATAAAACAATAACATGAAACAATTTATTGCGACTTTGGTAAACAAACGCATGTACATATTTTCATAAGACGATATGCACATATTATATTTATTATTATACTGTGTACAATACGTGAAGCCAGAGAATACGTGAAGTATTTGGTTCCCTTTGAATTGTTCTACTACGCTTTTTACATTAAATTAATTTAAAAACGATTGTTTATTTAGGTGAGTACTTATGGATTTTACATATATTACAAAAAGTCGAATGGACATTATATTTTGTTTTTTAATGAATATTTTATCGACTCTGCCCTATATTGTTGTATTACCTATCGATAAACGTTTCTTTGAGCGGAAGGCACTTCATATTTTGAATATTTTGATACACCTTTAGTCTTTACCTTCCTCTCCACCACCATATTATTAACGCGACCTTAGGCTCCTTCGCCACCACTGATTACAAACTCCATTGGAAGTATATTATGTATTTTATTTTAATTCACAATGACGTCATATAAAGTGTTGCACGCATACCAGAAGTGGTACACATTTTATTCTCGTGAAATAATAATGACGGTAATTTACGACGTTTTTACTAATATTTTAATAACTAGAACACGCGACGTATTATAATAATATTAATAATGGGTGTATATTCTATGGGCTACAGTGTTTTTCAAACGGAAATTATTAATTCGGTGCGGTGGACCATCGTTGTTGGCGTCAGTTTTTAATATTAACAACAAAAAAAAAATTGTATTTAAGCCGAAATAGTTACGCCAACACTAAATAGAAATAACTTTCGAGAGAAGTTTTATAAATTACGGCCTACGATTCTAGACCGATGGCGCCAATTTTCCATCAGGGTTAAGGCTCGCCGTTATAAAATGAATATACAATAACAGAGTTGCCATTATTATTAGGGGTGGAGAGTGGATAGAAAGCGAGATAAACGAATAGAGAGACAAATTACCACACACAAACATATATTTACATTTATATATTATACACTAAAATATACAGAGTATTTTCTATACCATTAAATAATTGTCCTGCATAGCGATGTAAGCTTATTTTTTTCAAATAAGACCACCTATTTTTATAGTTTGTTGATGACTAGATGATATTATATATATTTTAATCAAAATTTGAATGAATAGTTTTGAGTTATTTAACTTCGGGTACTAAAAAAAAAATCTCTTAAACATTATTGATTTTTCAGTAAAAAGTTGAATTCTCATTTAGAATAAAAATGTGTATAATATGACTGATGATAAATTCTAAGAATTTAAAAACATGCATTATTATATGAAAAAATAGGGGTGATTGTGCTTGGCAAATATGTTGATCTTCGGTAACATTTATAAAATGAACTTAAAAGAAAAATTTATATAATATTTTAGAAAATTATTACTTACCTTATTTGAAAACCATATTTTACTATAATTATTATGATGTGTTTCTTATTTTCGAATATAATATCGTGTATTATTCTTCGATCTCCTGTCGACATTAAGTTGCATACTTCGTTAGGTAGGTCACATATACGTATTATTATTACCTAGAACTATTGATATCATAATATAATTATATCTATCTACGTACAACGGCGATGAGCATAACACGTTGAAATTTCCATCTATTGGAATATTTTTGAGAACCACAATTTTTGCACAATTTTAAATTTACGAAATAGAACTTTTAATTTAGATTAATTATTTTTTGTTGGAGCCACGAGTCTTCGTAATATGGAACTTTCATTGTATGCAACTTATTGCAACTATTGGTTTTTAAACGACGTTTACAAAATTACGTAGTTAAACCACACACGGGGATTCGGGACGAAATATTATAATACTATTGAGACATATTATTATTAGACTCGCGTAAACAACATAAAATTGCCCGTGACCCAGTGATAGGCTCACCAGCGCGGAACCTATAAACCTACCTATACGACAGATGGCGAATATAATAGTATGGTACCTGTACGATAGTGTGATGGCATTATTTTTTCATTATAATCGTGAATAATGTTCATGTTTTTATTTTGTTATGTTTCATACACCTGCAGATGCCGGAATCGGGATTTCGCGACAATTATCCCGCACCAGCCGGCCAAGTACCGGGAAAGGCACAACGAAGTGTTTTTGGACTTTGAGGCGTTCCTGTTGAGCACCATGAAAGAGCGATCGACGTTGTGGATTCACTCGCAGATCAAAGCATGCATGGATGCCAACGACTGTCAGCCGGTGAGACACTACCCAACTCGATCCGATTGGTATCAGAGCCAAACTCACCCCGATTGACTCTATAGCGTTTCAATAGCCGGATCCAAATTTGCCCCACCCCTTCTATACCATAAAGTTTACATGCAAAAAATGACTTAGAATATAAAGGCTTAATACTTAAAAAAAATCAAACTTATAAATTTAGAGTAAAAACCACAAAGTTTGGATTTTATAAAAAAAAACCTATTCGTTTTAAATGTCTATCAAGTTAATAGGTAATGGTTGTATTTTACATATATAATTAAAAAATTTTTTTTCTATACATGAAAAATACAAATAATAATAATTAATACGCGTTAGGTCCACTAGTAATACTATGTTATCGTATTATAATGTTAAGCTTAACGATCAAACATGGGACTTAATGTCATATCATAAACTTATACGTACATATATATAGTATATAATTTATATTGTATTTATATATATTTATACGTCTCAGTGAAGCGGCTGAAGCTACATGCAAATTGCATTATAATATTATGGTGTGTAGTGTATTATTATTGTCATTATACCGTAGTCCACGCGTGGCGACAGGGGAGCTTGCCAGCTTGGTATTTCCTAGTGGTACCTCCTCCTCGTGCTACGTTATAATTATTATGGTGCGTGAAGTGGACGGATGAGTTAGGTACACAGCTGCTGCCTTCCTAGATCTGCTCGTGTAACTAATTTTCTTCTTCGGATTCCAATCCGTCTGATGTGCATGTGTGTGTGTGCAGTCTGTGGTTTTTTACAATTTCTTCAAGACGTCGCCGTAGTCAACTTTTCACACAGACCGTGACGTCTGTCCGGCTGTAATATACGTTCACAATATTATTAATATTGTAATGCGTGTATATGTACAACGTGATCGTCTTAAATTACACAGTTGCCACTCGGTTTGCGGCACGACTCGCGTCGTCTCGTGTCAATAACGTTCGTCGAGTGGCCACACGCTGGGCGGCTGGTTCGCTTCTGTGTTTGGCGTTCGGACATAATAATAATATAATATTGAAAAACCGTTAAAAATGAACGACCGACACGATTTCGCACTGTGGTGGAATCTAGGGTAAGAGTGGACGATGACCACGACTTTAGTGAAGTCTACTCATTCGCTGGGGATATAATGTTCGTTCGAAAATGACCACATTTTAACAATAATATAATATTATTATTATATAACATTATATAATACAATATACCGTCGTAGTCGATTGTATTTGTGTTGATCATAGTGGTTTCTTCACTGACATTTTTTGTTGATATTTTGCTTTTTTAATTTTAAATTAATTGTAGAATAACAATTTTATTACATAGATAAAAATCATAAATTAGAATGAGGAATCCATCTCAATAATAATATTACGTACCTTGTAGGTTTTTTTATGATTATGCTGTCGGATATTATCTGCTATAGTTTATTATATTATTTCTTGTTGGCATATATTTTTTATGGATTTTATTCCAGTGTTTATTTATTATTCTTATGTGTATTTTCCATGTTCTATATTTTTATTCGATTCGTTATCGTCTTCTAACTAAATAATTATATAGTACTAACACAGAAAATTTATAAAAACAAGAGGGCTCACTTGATCTAAGCCTGCAGCTTATAAACTATTGTGATTAGACATAACAACAGTTATTTCAGATCAAATATTTTTAATATTGTTCAGTTTTAATGTTTTTTGTATAGAATTTTCGTTGAAACTATAATAAGATCGGGTTTTGGGACGGCGTTTTGGGAGTTCATTGTTTTTTGTGTAAAAAAGTATGGGGAACGCCGGAGCTAAGATATTTAGCCGGTCCAGCAGGGTTCAACATATTTTGAGTTTCCGGGACCCTGGTCATGAAAATAATATACGCTATATTAATATAAACACCAATTAACCACGGTCGTGATTTTCAGGAATACTGTTTGGACTTGTTCGAGCCTTCTGGACACGGACGCAGGCGTAGGAGGCACGTGCCCGGCATCGGGAACGGGACCGCACTGCAGCAGCAGCAGACGTCAGCTGCCGACGACCGGAACGCGACTAACTTCGCCAAGTTCAAAGAGAACATTGAGTACACAGTCATCATGCCCGAGGACATCTACCATGGTGCCGCGACCGCGTCCGAGAACAACTGCGGGACGTTCCTGGCCCTGTCCGGGGTCCTGGGCTGTCTCCTGTTCGTCGCTGCTATGATCCTGTGTTACCTGACGTCCCGTCTGCAGGCGGCCATCGGGTCCAAGTACAGGACGGCGCAACAGGACGCGTTCGGTAGCGGTAGGCTCCATACCGGCACCGGTCAACCGTCAAAGTTCCCCGTGTCGTTTTCATCCGGTTCGTCGGCGTACTCGGGACGGCTGCACTGACGTCCATCGTCCGATCAGATTCGATTATTTTTTTAAATCTTTGTAAATAGTTGTTTTTCCTCTCCATTATGACGGAATCTCTTACACATGTTATAGACGCTTGATTCACGATTCAATTCGTACACGATAGTTTTTCATTTTTAAATTATTCTGTTTTTTTTTTTAAAACTTACCTATACGAAACACTTGTTGTACTGGTATCCAACTGCTTAAGTGGCACGGATATGGCTACAGGACGATTTTAACAGCAAACACTCGTACATTATCTCGGTAGGTGCATAGTTTTGTATTTCTTTAAAAAGCTAATCAAATAGTTTTTACGATGTACGATATTGTCAATATTTTTTTTTATTAAAAATCTATATTTTAAATTTTATATGAAAATATTGAAACATTATAATATTTTAATAACAAGCGTTTAGAGGTGAGATGACTAATGCATTGCGAATTTCGTTTTTGTCCTTAAGGCTTAAACGAAAGTTGATTGAGATAATAAGTGTTTGCTGTTGAAAATCACACTGTTTTTCTGTTACGTTTAATTATTCACGTATGCATAAACCACTATTCGATGCTACAGAAAATCATCGGTCGAGAGACACGAAAACGTTACGATCGGCCCTGCCGAAGATTTTTTGACTTGTCTATATTATAAATACACCGTTAGCTCGTCACCATCTTTCCATCAAAGTTCAACCATCGTACTGAAGTCGTACCGATCGCAGATACAGCTAAATAATCTATATTATTATGTCGGATCTTATATAGGATTGACAATGATTTTTTTACTCTTACCCAACACCTTGGCGATGGGTCAACCGTTCGTTGAATACTCTTACCCTCGTTTGACGTATCGCCAATCACCGTCCGTCCACACATAATATTATATGGAATAAATCGTAATACGTTCCGAACTGTGTAAAAATAACCACGACGAGTTGAATTGAATCGTGATTTAAATGATACTATTGCGTGCATTTTGGCACAGTATGATATAATATTATTAGATTTTAATATTATATTAAATACTATATAAATTATATTATATGGTACAGAGATGTTATTAAGGCCGCTGTTCAGAAAAGCATTTGGTCTTGGTCAATAAAGCTCGATATTATAAATAAATAAAAAACAATTGTCATTATCATAACAATTATTGTGTTGTCTGATGACGACGTATAATATTATATAGTATTCATGTCACCGCTCCTCTACTATTATTATTACACGTAAGTAGATCTTAACTATAATTAATTCATCTTATATAGACTAGTAAATGTAATTGTATTATTGATACGTGTTCATTTTAAACATCTGTATTTTTTTTAAATATTATTATTTTCGGACGAGCGATATAAATTAATATTGTATTATAAGCCTTGTAGGCAATTTCATGAGCATTATTTTTTATATTAAGATGATAATATTATCATTATTATTATAATTTAATATAATATATAGGTACCTAGTATTATATAGCATATATTTAAAACATTATTTATGTATACATGTGTATTATTTACAATATTACTATTAGAATAAATTAATATGTTTAGTTTTGATTTTCCATGTTTTTTGAACAATTTGTATCATTCGAAAATATAAAATGATATATTTTGATAAAATATTATTGTTATGTACTTACTCCATACTTACGCGGTCTGTACTTGCACCCACACACGCGTCAACGATATACGGACATTTTCAGGCATTACTTTTTGTCTTTGTTTCTTTCACGGTCGATTCGTTGTCAGTTAATTTCGTCCGACTACGGTATTCCGGACCCTACACCGCCATTTATGTTCACCGTGTACAATAATATAAACGTCATAATAAGAGCCACATCATAAAACAGTCACGTGGGCGTTATTTTTATAGCGCCCTTTCGTCTGTAAAAGTGTAATACCGGTATACACGAACGGATCGCCGAAACGGTGTCCCGGATAAATAATAATTTGTATTATTATTTGAGACGTCGAGTCTCGAATTGTGCCAACAGGAAAAACTGTCAAGATATGCAAATAATAATTAATATGTAATGGCAAACACAAAAACAAAAATTACAAATATCGATTATTAAAATAAAATATGTGTATTACGTAGTTAGTTATATATTTTGTCAGGTTTTTCTGTTGCACTCTGTATACATTAACACGACGGATTCATATTATAATTTAATAATATTATATTCTAAATGAATTTTTGCAGAAAATATTACGTTGGTCTGCCTGGGTGTTTAAATACCTATTACAATAAGATGTACGAAAAGTTTTCAAAAACCCTTTTTAAGAAATTTAAAAATTCATCCAAAACATATTTTTAAAAACTAAACCTTATCAGGATGGGTTTGAAGTAAGCATTTGAGATAATTAATACTTTCTCGCCGAGATAGAAAGTATAGTTGAATAATGGCTTGCATCAGAACTAATAAAATATAAAATCGTATAGATCTAATATCGTAATTTATTGTTAAATCATATTATATAAACATATATTAATATTAGGTGTGTGTTAAAAAATCAATGTACAAATTTCACGCAAAACCTAATATTGTTTTACCTGATTTTGTAGAATTTTCGAAAAGAGTTTAACATGGAATTAATGTATTGATATTAATAAAATATAATAATTAGAATGTACGGGACAGTATTTTATGGTAGTTAAATTATGATGCTATAATCGTATCATGTATAATAATATAATATAATATAATATAATATAATATAATATAATATAACATAATATTTTTATAATAATATAGCTGCATAGTCATAATAATAAAATTGGTCGTCATACATTTTAGGTCGGCAAACATTTACAGCATGTTTTATAATTACCAAAATACAACTTACAGTAGTATTGTATTTTTTGCATAATATATTATTACAGTTATAATTATAATGATAATATTATTATTATTATTAAATATATCAATAATGTTATATTATTATAGAAATCAAAATATACGCGTATTATGGATTTTAATATAATAATAATAATAATAATAATAATATAATGAGAGAAAACAAATTGAACATTACTATTTTTGCAAGTATAGGCGAGAGATAGTAGACCTACTGTATAAGTATGTAATAATAATATTATAATGGTATTTTAATCATCGTGATCTCGGCACGATCAAAAACCAATATAGATTGTCTTTTAGTCCTAGTTGAAAAGTTACATGTGTCAACTAAAATATGATAATATTGTTATTATTTATTTATATTATACATTTAAATTATTCGGATCGAGTTTAACGTTTGAATATAATAAATAGGTATAATTATTGTAAGAATATTATACGCGTAACGTATAGTAATATATAAAACCATCGCAGCTCCGTTAACTCTATTTGAATAGGCAATAATTACTGTAACAAATTGTTTTTCTCAAAAGTTATCGAAATTCCTGAATTTTGGAGGTTCAGAACTGCGAGTGTATGTTACAATGATAACACATATTATTATAGTTTAGTAGGCAATAATATTAAAAAATATTCGAGGAGCAATGGCTGCAAGCAGCGGCTTCGCGATCAACGTCGAAATCCATGTGTAAACATATAATAATAATAATAATAATATTGTCACGTAGTTTTATACAACAATAAAATCGTAATGTACAATAGTATTATATATTTTTTTTATGACGAGGTTAGTGAACGAAATATATATTAAATTCGTGAAATTGTTTGCTTATTTTTTTTTTTTTTTTGTTAAATTTGTAAAATCTTTTTCTTTATCGTCACGTTCGTGATTTACTAGTCGTAATTATAATATATATATATATATATATGTATATTGTTTTATAATATTTAAAAAATAGTGTTATGTTTTCGTTGGACTTCGACCACGGCGCAACAGAAGACGTGGCACGCGTCGATGTTGAAGTTGGCGATCAAGATTCGGGCGATTCTCCGAGGCCCGAGACGCAACACCCTGTAAGAGCTGTCACGGTAAGACACTGTGGGCCTCATGAGTTGGTAGTGCGGACCCTCTGCTTTTTCACAAAGTCTTGGGCAACCTTATCTTCGTGCCTGGCGTCCAAGGTGTGAAGTATCGGATGACCTATACACGGCGGGAAACACACAACGAGTAACAGTCGATCAGACAATTTCATAATGATAGGCAGCATTATCAAATATTATATAAATGTAATAGTGTCGTATTGTTTAGTCTTTGCAGGCGTAGAATGATAAATTTAAAACGATCCTTAGGAATAGGACACCGGGACAGAGTGATTCACCAGGCATAGCCATCCTCGTTTTCTTTGATAATGCAGTTATTAAAAAAGTCAAGTTTTAAAGGGGGATGAGTGTGCTTGGTGTATCATTCTGTATACTTAATTAATAATTTATAAATATGACGACAATTACCGTATTAAACATTATGCATCTTGAGCGTTATAATGTTACGGGCAATTTCCAATATTTTTTTATCACAGAACACATATTTTGTTTTTTGTTCATAAAATATAATATGTTTTTTATTTAAAACTAAATATTAAATTTCAGTTTTTATCATCGTTTTTATATTACATAAATTAATATATTATAATATTATAAACATTACGGTGTTCAAGATCTAAAAGAATTATTATATTAAACTGTATGGCTGACACTGAAAACGAACCACTGAACAAAGCAGTGTAGTATGTAATTTCGTTTAAAATTAAAAAAAAATATTACTCTATGATGGGCACTCAATGGGAATTAATAATTTCAGCTTTACGTTTTTTTTCTAAGGCTTGAACAGAAACAGTTGGATAAAAAGTAATCGACGGTGTAAAATTCGTTGGGTCTGAACATTTCACGGAATTGTGGACCGTAGAGTACAGACGTAATATGACCGATGTGAATTCGTACCACAGGAGTGAACAGAATCTGCACTCGAAAGGTCGACATGAGTTTAGTTATTCGCCCCCCAATTCGAGCACTAAACTGCGTAGATTACTAGCATCTCAGAATCGCGAGTCATCTCCAGTCATCATCATAGGGTGATAAACTTAGGGGATTGTCCTGATTTTGAGATCTGCGTCTCCCTTTTTTAACGGTAACACGTCCGCGAGTCCCATCTATCTTTTTGCAGTTTTTTCTCTTTGTTTTTTTTACCTTTGTTCTGTTGGTGCATGAGTATTAGGTCGACTCTGTCGATGGCGTTGATGTCGTGCGGCAGTGGTGAAAGAACGCCTGGTATGGAGTTGAGCGACAGAAACGATTCTCCGGCAAAATCGTTGGATGTTATCACGTCGTGATCCATGACGGTGAACAGGATCATGGCAGACTCGTGACGACATTGGTCCATAGATACGGCGCTGAAATATCGCAAAAACCACCATCGTCATTAATAGGTCGTGTTTGACGATATAATATTATTTTAGTATCAAGACCGCGGGTACTGGAACACTAATTGAATTTTCGATTAGAGAGAAACAAGACGTCTTTCAGAAATTTAAATGATGGGTCTTACAATTTATGAAGATCGTGAGTGAATACTGTAATAATATTTAACATAGATCTCGAAAGAGAAGTTATTTCAATTAAAAAAAAAAAACCAATAAATTATTCATTAAGTATTGAAAATTATATCCACTCGTCAAATTGTTGGTCTCGTTTACGGGTCCATGATACTTGTCCAGTCCCCCATAGTCTATATTATAAGGTACCGTTGCCGAGTGGGGCACTCACAATTCGAAGCACTCGTCAAACAGTGGATTCAACGTTTTCTTCTTCACGTCGGTATATTGTTCCGCGCTGTACGGGAACATGGACTTGGGTAGCAACTCGACGATGACGAATGGGTCGCTGAAACCTGTAGCCAACACATTGATAAGGGGGGGGGGATTAGTTCCATATGAAATGTACGTCTGAACCGTTACACAAAATAGCGCCGACCTTTATGTAGGCTCGTCAAATTTTCGAGTTTAAATATAAATTGAGCATTTGTTTTCATTCTGATTTCAGGAATTTCAAAATTATCCATAGCGGATGATCAATTTAACATAAGACAATCGTTATTTCAAATAAGCTATTAACATTTTTTGAAAAATTATTATTACATAATTTTAAGTCGTTAAATAACAACATTTTTCAAAAAGTTTAAATCTCCATCGTAATAACTTTTAATTTTTTTTTGTTTTTTAAATTAATCTTTCATGGAAACATTTATTTTTAATTCTTTATTTAAAAACAGAATATTTTTAGAGTACTTCGATGCATAAAAAATTTTAATTATGAATGAGTAGCTATATGAGTTGTAAGTATTTAAAGTCTTGATGAGCTGATTGGAGTGGTGCAGATGTAGGCGCACAATATCGATCCACTCCTCCGTTCATCGAAACTTTAATTACTAATAAGTAATAACTTATAAGCCACTTATCTAAAGTTTGATCTCCTTAGATTGAAATAATCTAATGATATTCTAAATAGGAATTTGAAATGAAAAAACATATGTTGTTGTTAAAAAGAGTAAAAAACTTTAAAAAAATTATAACGTTAATAAATAGGAAAAAATATTATTTTTTCCAAAAATGTTGTGTTGTATGTATTATTTTTATTATGTAAAATAAATCTTATCAAAAACATAAATGTTTTCTGAAATAAAAGTCTTATACGTTAGACTACCCCGGTTCTTAGCGACCATATTTTACGTCAAAAGGAAACATAGTTTAAACCTACAAGAATTTTGATTTAGAAAATAAATCGTTAGCAACGAATCGTAGGAAAATTGATTTTTTAAAGTTTGTGCAACGAGGCACTTTTAAAATGCCACCAAAATCTACATGTTTGAAAATACGGTGTTTAAATTTCAAGCACTTAGATTTTCAACAGGTTAAAAAAAGATCAAAATTTTAATAAATGTGAAAAGTTTCAGAGCTAGGTATGCATAAATTAGAGACTAGTTTTAGTATCATGCTAAGAAAATTTCCCTGAACGTGAATTGGTTACAACGACGATTACCGTTCGGGTCTAATGGTATGACGTCACGGGCTTTCAGCACCTCTACGCACAGAGAATCGTGATGGTAGTACGCTCGCACTGACAGCACACCGTAGTTTGCTTCCTTCACCCTCTGCTGTTCCATCAACCGATCTTCGTAGTACAGTTCGATCAACGTGTCAGTGTCGGTTTTGTGCAGTTTTAGTCTCTGCTTCACGGCCCTGTAAACGCCTGTCGAAAACAATTAGTGCGCTTAAAATTACTCACTTATATGATAATTATTAATAATGACAACATTTTGCAGTCAGAACATCTTTGTTGTACCTGTCCTCGTCTATTATTATATTTTTTGTCACGCCTGCGCCGAATGTTAAGTTTTCGATGACGGTTTAAGCGTTGGAAAGCGAACGTTTTTCGTCCAGTGGGCGGTAAAGTGGGAATCCTTGTAATGCCGGGTGGTAAAATGGAAATCCCCAAAAGTACTGAGCCCACATATTACGCGCATCCTCTGCACAACCAGGCACTAAAATCTATACCACGGTCCTTATGAAACATAAACTTTTGGTTACATCTTATATTCACATTATAACCCTCATGCATGACGCTTAAAATAAATAAAACCAAATCGTTTCTTTCATGAAATATTGTTTTCGTAGAATAGTCTGGTTGTTGCATAGATCCCAGCCTGCATTACCTTTGCCGTTATGACGTGATCGATAAACGCAGAAGCGTGACAAAAAATATTGTGGGTAGCTCGTGCGGGAAGGCTATTTCAGTCTTTGGCGAAACGTCGCTCGTGACTGACATAGCTCACTTCCCGCCCTTGCCACACAATATACTATTTACTTTATTATCACTTTTACATTTTACATTTTTTTAGTAAAATATTGGTATTTATACTGTCTATTAAGTCAATTATTGGTATATTTTAAACGTATAAAAATAAACAATAACATACTGATGATATTTAAAATAAAATTACATTATTGAAATATTAAAAGCCATTATTGCTGTAATAAAAAACAAAATATCGTAATAAAATTATGATCATGTAGTATCGCGCTGGTTGTGGTCGTCGATCAGTAAATCTTGTAACGACTCACCTCTGACGTGATAATACACTTGATAAAACCTATAATATGTGATTCTGTAATATGTAATAAGATATCACAAAGTAATCTTATTTACAGATATATGATTGTTAATAAGGCACCTCTTATAATAAGGCATATCTTAGACGGGGAATTTATTTTAAAATTATTTTCTGTGACCGCGGTCAACACTTACTTCCGGTCAAAATTTCCGGCGGAAGCCCGTTTCCCTCGGCGTGAAAGAACTCCACTAGCAGTTCCAGGGCCTCGTACAGCCGTTCGTAGAAACCGGACATCTTCGTGTCGCCACTGCCACCGTCCATCTGGTGGCCCAGCTCGTAGACGGTCACTTCCCACACACCGTTCAACACCTTGTGGAAGTTTTTCGGTATGAGGTTTGTGTTGAGCGAGATCAGATGGCTGTCCAGGTACTCCTGCAGCGGGACGATGGCGTCGGTTGTCGGCAGTGTGTCTGGCGACCACGCCAGGTGGAAAATACACTTCTTCAGGGGCGCTTGCATCTGTCGGGCGTGACAAGTAGTGAGTATTAATTCGGTTGTGCAACACACGAGAAGATCGGAAATGTTTTATTAATATTCGTGACTAGAACGGATATCTGTTTCCGATCTTTTCGAACGCCCTGTGTGAGGCGGGGGGCTTATATAATACGACGGAAGCTAATAAGGGTTGGTTTCCAATTACCAAAGTAATTCCAAACTACCGAATTTGTTTCCGGGTAGACTATGGGTATACAATATACATACGAATTGGTTCCGTTGAACTTTGATTTTAATAATACAACCATATTAAAATTAACTTATTCAACTATAGGTTTCAATTTTGGCCAAAAAAAACCGGCTGTCGGAAGGTTTTTGATTTCATAGGGATTTAGTTTTTCAATTCAATGCTAACTTATTTAGCAAACAGGCCATTGCCATTATTTAAGGAACATATCACACACTGGTTAATGTATGAATGTGACATCACTAAATTTGATTAAAAATATACTACTCTGTTCACACACATATTTTTTTTCAGATTCTTATTGTTACCTATTATTTCCATATCTATTTTTATATTATTAATATTATTATTGTCATAAAACTATTTTATTTTGTACAAATCTACCTATAACATATTTTATCTGTTTTTGTTTTTAGCTTTATTGTATACAATTAGGATATTGATTTCAAACACAAATATTGTAAATATCTATTAATTATAATTTTTATATAAATATATAATGTATAGTAGATAACCCTGGGCCTCCACACGAGTATGTCTCAGCGAGGCCCAGTAATCTCATAGATTTAAATTTAAATAAATAAAAATAAAATAAATAGGTATAGTTGAAAAATCATTGTGTGTTCAACCGAATAATAGTATGCTTCTTATTTTAATCAGACTGAGGAGTGTCTAGAATACCTATATAGGGTTGATACGTCTACATCGCTAGTTAACCTATACACAAATTAAGCAGTTAGCTTCATACGTATTGATTGATAGGTACTACATTTAGATTTGTAGATTGATACTATAAATAATAAAATATTCGTATAATAATAGTCTAACCAAATATGAAAAAAGTCTAAGTTAATTAAAATAAATTATACTTAAACAAAATGTATGTAGTATACATTTACGCATATAATTTTTACGAACTAAAAAGTTGAAATTTTACAGTCATTCAATTGTTTCATTTATTTTGTTCACAAATTGTATTAACTTTTCTTTTCAGCTGTTTTCCTTGACTTTAAGTCGTGTGCTTCCATGTTTAAACTTTCAGACATGTTTCACATTGGATCTCTTTTTTAATTAATAAAAATATATTTTGACGTGCAGAATTAAATTCTGAATTAAGATTTCCGTCAAACAGTCAGCGACGATTTGTATTAGTTCGTTCTAAATTATATTTAGACACTTACCCTAACAGCGATCCGGCCGACGATCAGCATAGAGTACGTGCCGTACTGGTTGAACACTGGATCGAGTAGTGAGGTGACATCTGCCCGACACTGATCCGCAGTGGCCTCGCCAGTGGCCTCGACCGCGGACACGACGGTTTCCAAGTGTAGGTCGTCCGGCATCGATGCGACAGTCCGCCAAACGTATTCCAGATCGTTTAGAGCGGCGCACACCTGCGTGCAAACGTATATGAAACGCAACGGGAATAATAATATTACTGACAAACATATTATCAAGTTGGATGAACATCATATTTTTCAAGGCTGATCAAGTTAACTCAATTTTTCTACTCATTAAATCGACATAGAAAAAAAAATGTGAGTCGTGTTTAAAGTTTATAAAAGTTACTTTAATTTTTATCAAATGTATAATATTTGATATATTTGTTTTTTAGTTTTACATAGAAAAATATTTTTTAAGCCTACGGGAGTCATATATTATGGAAAAAAATTATAAAACTATTATTAACTCATAAGGTTAGTTCAGTTCAGATGAAATGCAGATCATATACAGCACCTACCTGAATATCACGGAAATTTGATTTTGTTATAAGTAACTTAACATTAACTTTTTAAAACAGTTAATACTTTGGTTATATATAATATAATGCTCATATGCGTTGGATATATGATTTACGTACTTCGTCAGACGTTTTGAACGCCGAAACGTCATCGTAGAAGCCAGAATCTTTTAGCCTTTGGTGGACCAATTGGGCGTAAAACAGAACCGCTTCGCACATGGCCTGCAAAACGAAATATATATTATTTTTATTCTTCTAATTTTGAATTTAACGTTTCGTGTGTGTTATAATATTATAGTTAAAAGAGTAAAAAACATTACGTCTAGTAATTTCAGTACGAAATTGTACGACTGGATCAGGTCTGGCCAGGCGAGGTGTTTCCAGAACTCCTTCATCTGCGTAAACACGATACGAGATAAATAAAATTGTAAAAATGTCCACCTCACATAATGCCTCGAGGGGGACATTGTTGTATAATTTTGATCTATTTTACTCACATGACACAGCGCTGTAACCACGTCATTACTGGACGTCGAGTGTTTTACGATCATTTCGCCTTGACAGATCGTACTTAACTCTAGTGCTTTTTTCGCACGTTGCACGATTTTCAATTTGGCCAGGTCCAGCCATTTTTCCAAAGCTGGTTCAAACCAGTGGTAATAGCATTGTGTTGACAGGCCTTGGTAATCGGACGCATTGAGATGCTCGCGATACCTGATAACGATATTGGTTTTTAACATTTAATTTTTAATCGTTGAGCTGTCATAGTTTATTACTAAAAGCGAAATAAATAAAAGAAAAAACTTTTAATTTCGTGTCCCGAAACAAACCTGATAAACTCTTGAACGGCTAGATACAGTTCAAACAGTGATTCCCCGGTTTCGGAGTTTGTCGGAGACAGCGGGGTGTCCATACCGAAATCGGCTCCTTTTACTTTTTTGCAAATGGGAGCTATTTCTTGGCTCAGATCGTTGGACAACTGAAATCATAGAATCGTATAATTAGAAGAAGAAAAAAAAATAATGAAACAAATTAAGTATGAAAAAATTGTATAACATTCTCAACTAAATATCACTCTATACATAAATATAAATCCACAAACATCTATACGCATCATAATGTATTTTCAAAACTAAAATCTATGAACAATTTTTCAAAAAAAAACTCTCTCTATAATAATTATTATATCGAGTGGCACAACATGTTCATATTATATTATCGGAAAAAGCGTCAAAACACTTCTAACAAACATATAAAAAATATTCTTCACCCCTAATAGCAAAACACATATTAATATCATTTTATTGGCAATGGAATTGTAGCACTGAGAATACTACTGCGAGGGCACTAATATTCATTTACGGGGTCGTGTTATACTTTGTACCTCTATGATTATGTCCAAATGATTTGAAAATCCCTTTGTCAACTGAGAAAACACAATATCATTCGTTACTGCTAACTGAATTATCGATCGGCCTATTAAGAATTATTAGAACTTCAATAATAACGTATACCATCTGTAAGTACTTACTAATTTTTCGTGTTGTTTGTAAATCGCCGCGTAGTAAAACACACCATTTATACTGAAAGCATAAAGTAATTGTTATCGAATCAAAATCGTTTTCAGACTGCAACTACAACAATAGTAACGAAAGATCAAGTTACTTTTCAAATAGAACGTTATAGTGTTCCACGCCTTTTTGTAGATCAATCAACACGGAAGTGACTAATCTTACGAATCCTTTGAGTCGGGTTTCCGGATCATGCTGTCCGGAGGCCATGAATTTTCTATTTTCTTCGTACCACTCGTTCGTACCAAGTCTAAGCGCGTTTCCAATTTCCCCGCGGATATCCTTGTTGAAGGGACAACATTTACCGTATGCTTTTGACAAAGACAGTCGGCTCAAACATCTGTAATATAAAATACCACCAGAATTTCACGTCAGTTATTGTTATATGTGAAAATTATGTTCAAAATTATGACATAGGTACCCAAACCAGAATAATCAATGTTTATTGAAAAAATCATATAACTTCCTCATTAGTTGTTTACCTGAGAATGTACTCCAGGCGGTTCATCGATACGTGATGGTATGGTGGAAAGAGTTTGCGGTATTTCCGGATCAGTTGCATGGAATAGTCTAAGAAAACGTTGAAAGAGTCGGCCAGCCAGTCCTCCTGGAAAAAAATACTTTGTTGACATAAATTTCGTATAACTAAAAAAAAAAAGAAAAATCTTAAAGCTTTTGTAAATATATGTCACTATCGTACAATTCTATCGAGTTATCAGTTTTAAATTGAGAGGATCGTTAATTTAAATTAGATAAAAAATTTACAAATTATATTAGACGTAGCTATGTAGGTATTGTGATAATGTTACATAAAGGTTTTTTGGCCAATTAAAAATAATAATTTAAATTTTTATCGGATGTTACGTGGTTACGTAAATTAACAAAAATATATGTATCGTTTGTAGGTAACGTTTTTGTGCGGATGTGTTTACACGAAAGCTTGCCGCCAACCACTGACCTCTTCGACGGTTAACGTCTGTTCTCCCCAAGCGGCTTCTAATTGAGACAACTGTTTCAAGAGAAACTGTGGGTCTATAGACGGTATGTGGCTGAAGGCCAACCACCTTATGACGGCCAATTGAAGTTCGGAGACTCCGCTCTGCACGGCGTGCTGATGAAGTATGCTCGTCGCCTCGTGACAGAGTTCACCGTTCCACAGGCTCTGTAATAATAATAATGATAATTATTATTATTATTGTTATTATTTTTATAACATTAGTACTGAAAATTCGGTTGAAAAAACCAGAGTGCTAAAATAAACGAATTTCTATAGCATTAAATTATACTCACTGATTTTGTCAGTGACATCTCGTAATCGGCGAATATGGTCAACAGTCTTTCGTTACGACGCACGTCGGTCCAGTTGTCGAAATGATTTTGCGTATTTGCTTGACCGTGATCCTCTCGAGTGGACAACCACAGCTTCAGCCGTATATTACCTTGGATGTTGGACCGCTGCGACCGGGCTTCTAGTTGATACCACTTGTCTAGACCCGTGGAAGGCACGTCCTGTTACGTCGATAACAATATCCGATTATAGCTATATGTACGTACGACGACGCGACTCGTGGCCTTGAGCCTGAATATATATTTTATATAAACGTTACTTGAATTGGTATATTTATGCATCCCAAGAAATCGTCCTGGCTACCGGATCTAGCGCTCTGAGCGATCTGCTTGAAAAATCTCCCCAGGCCCTTGACGCCCCTGACTTCGTTTAATTTGCTGACAGCGTCCAACACTGAAGACTCGTCGTCGTGGTCCCTGCACACCACACATCGATAAAAAAAATATATTACGCGTTCGGATGTTTGATCATTCTTAACGTTTTAATAATATGTATTACAAAATATTGTACAATATTATGATGATAGTATAATAGATTTGTATGTTAAAAACACAATTATTATACAAAAATCTACTGAAAATAATTGTGCATGTATTGTAATTATTGATTTAACAATAAATATCATCGTTTATCTTACCATATGTCCAAGTGTAAGATGTCACTGGTCACGTCATCGATGTCACTAAAAAAGAAAACAACAAATTTACCGTAGAAATCACCGATATCCAAGATAAAAATATATATGTATATTATGCATAGAGCTCATGCGATACTTACAACATGAAATTTTCACCCCATTTTGGATTGAGTGTCTCTCTGCGTACGCTGGTTGCTTGGATGAACCGTGCGGGAACTGCCGATATGCTGTCCCGGTGTTCTCGACAACCGTAAACACTACCTCCGGAACCGCCACCCCTTTCTTTCCTCTTGAAACTCAGCCGAAAACTGAAACACAATCAAAACACTCAACAAACGCGTATCGGCCGGTTTGATGATATTTTACTTCGCGTTTTTGGTCGATGCGTAAGGACGTCGTTACCGATAACGTCCATAAATTATAACAGGTATAATAAACAGGCCCCGTTAGACGTTTAAACCGTCTGTATATAATACGTAAAATACATGCATTCTTTTAGGTAGTATACTTATTATCGAGTCTGGTTTACAATATCATTATAATTTATATACCATTAACGTATCATTGCGTATAAATATCAGCTCATCATTTAAATTTTTAAAAACTAAATAAGTACATACTTAGTAAATTGAGTTTATTTTTTTGTGCATAAATCTAGGCAATCGTTTTTCGAATACAGCGTTTCCCTTAGTAGTTATAAGATTTTGAAATATAAAATGTCCGGCGAATATTTTGTTCACTTTTTCAAAAGTTATAACAATTGAATAACAATTTCACGTGGATAATGATGTTAATTTAAAAATACGACAATATTATTCTTCTTATGCTTTGAACAAAAACTGTTTTTTTTAACCGTATTATTTTTTTTACGTTGATGAAAAAATAAATAGGTTTAGTAATTTCAAAGTACTGAAAACACAAGAACTTTGGCCGTTTATGGTACACAAATTATAAGCTACACAAAAATAAAAAGCGAGAGGTTTTTTTTGTGTTTATATTTATCAAATATATTATACGATATTATAATTTTTATTGCATTAAATAAACATACTTCGTTAGTTTGAAAATGTTCCCGTAAAACCCTGCAAGCACGCAATGCTCCGAAACGAACAAACAAAAAACTGTAATTCATTTACGTGCCTAGATGTTTTGTCGTTGTTATATTGTTTGTTTGTCGCTGTTATGCAGAGTGTGTAGAGTGCTGTGCGTAGGTATAATAGTTTATAAAATCATCGAACGAATCGTGCAGAGTTCTAAAACATTTTTCAAGAAAACCGTGTGATATAAAATCGCGTGTTTCTTACCGCATACAACACACGGTGTAGGTAGGTACTTCATCGGCGATAGAAAATATAAAAAAAACGCAATTAGCACGGTGACAATATAATAATATAAGGTCGGGGTTTTTTTTTATTTTCATTTTCAAGTTTTTAACGGTACAGCAAAGTTTCGCGAAAATTCGGTTTAATCACGCAAATGTATTTTCCAACTTTGGTAGGTACCTACCCTCCATCATAATATTAACCTTATATTACTATAACGTATTTTTATTACATTTCGGTCGACGCACACTCGCTTTATTCCGTATAATGTGACGCCGACCGGACGGATGATAATTTGACGTGTACATTTTACGTACTTAACGATGTTGGGTGTCGGGGGTTAGTTATCACAGACGGCGTACACTGTTATATTGGTGCTCACTCTGCAACGATATCGAAACGGGCCTGGTCGATTGCACTAAAAAACATTTATTCGTTGGCTAATACCTAGGTAGGACAACAATTTTTCAATTAGGTACCTACACACAATAGTTTAGGTAAGTAGTTCAAAGTTTTTGGTACTGTTGTTGATAATTGCTATCTATAAACGCTGTTATATGATAATATAATACTATACCTATATATTCTGTAAGATCTAAAGATATTATTATAACTTATAAGATGTATATAATATTATAAGGTTTATAATATAAAATACAGTATAAATACTATATATAGAATGGCTCGTGGAGTTTTACCGTTTTCTCGTTAAACTAGCACAGCCTAGTGGGTCAGCTTATACATTTAAAGATAGTAAACAAATTGGACAGTAAATGGCGGTCAACCGAGACGAATTTATTATCAATATCACTTCTAATGTATAGTTATATATAATGTTATAAATTCTATAATGTTATAGTTACCGTGGTATCAAAGGTGTATTGATAAGGTGTCGTCACTCTGGACCCCTATACGTATACACTCTTGATTGAAAATATTACCACAGTTCTATAGTCACCAAAGCGCGCTTTCTTGTCCTATGAAGCCAGTTTTTTCCATACTGTTAAATGCAAAATGTCTTAAAAATTAAGAATTAAATGCTAATTTTTTTTTTTTAATTGAATT